>NC_090253.1:42333940-42461440 GCF_037325665.1 Littorina saxatilis | reverse complement strand
TTGGACTTTGAAGTTCTCAGTAGTTGTTGGCTTCCTTGCCGGTCGCCATTTGTCGTCTAACACGTGTCTTTGCTATTCTGTTGTTTTCGTCCGTGCGGACGCTTAACACTTTATCTAGCTTGCGTTTAGCTTCCTTTCGGTTGCTATTTTGCATGTGTTAGTTGTTTGTGCTTGCTTGCTTCTGAATTTTGTGTCCGTTCGGACTTTGCTATTTTCAGTTGTTTGTTTACATTTTTCGCTCGGTCTTAACATGGCCGACAGCGACAAAAAGAAAGGGGGGAAGGCTGAGGGCAAGGGCAAGGGCCCTGGTAAGCCCAAATCCTCTACTCCCGTGTCTTCTAGCAAGAATCCTCTTATCACTGTGTCGGACCCTCAGAGTAAAGTTTCGTTTTCGGTACCGTTCTCGGCGCCAGACGATTTGCCGTCCGGCTCTCAACCGCGTGCGTCTGCCCCTAAGGCCGCCGGTTCTACTTCGGCTGCGGCACCAGAGTCCTCTGCTCTGGTGTCTACTTTGATTTCCTCTTTGCTTCCAGAGATTAGAAGCTTGGTACGTGAGGAGATGTCACGGCCAGACGCTGTGGCCAGCACTGTCCCCCGCCCGGGGGTTAGCGACATTCATTCCTTGGCCTCTTTGTTGAGTTTGGATCCTGCAGTGTCCTTGTCTGCCCTTGACCAGACTGCCGGCCACCGCGACCTTGGTGGACTGTCCCAGCCGGGACCCTCGTCTTCTCTTCCTGACCTGCACCCGTTGCCTACTACTTGTGGTAGTGTGACAGTGCATGTCCCTCCGGGGACAAGGTCACAGCAAGGTTGGTGCTCGCAGCAGCCGTTTACGGCAGCTGCGCTTCCGTTTATCGGAGGCAGAGGTTCACCGGCGCGTGCACAGGCTACTGTCACGTCCGGCTCGAGCTTCGCCCTATTCCAGCAGTCGTCCGCGACAGTTGGGCTCCCGGCTCCGGCCGGGAGTAGTGATTCCTCGGTTAGTGCACAGACTACTGTCACGTCCGGGTTGAACCACGCCTTACCACAGCAGCCGTTTCCGGCAGCTGTCCTCTCCGGAGGTAGAGGTCATTCCTCAAGTGCACAGGCTACTGTCACTTCCGGTTTGACCCAAGGTCATTCAGGTCATTCCGCTTGTGCACAGGCTACTGTCACTCCCGGTTTGTCTCAAGGTCATTCAGGTCATTCCTCGAGTGCTCAGGCTACTGTCACTCCTGGTTTGACTGAAGGTCACCCCTATGGGGTTCCGGGCGTCAGCCCTCATTCTGCGCAGCAACAGGGCTGGTATAGCGCTGCTGTTTCGGCTGCTTTTCCGGCTCCGCCCGGACTGGCCAGTTCTCTTCCTATGACCTTGGGGCACACAGGCTTCCTGCCTCAGGTGAGTCATCAGCCGCCACACACTTCTGTGCTTGGGTCAGCTGATGCCTCACGACCTTCAGCTTCGGTCTTTGACCTTGCTCATCCTCTTAGTCAGGATACGAGTTTGGTTGACCTTCAGCGGGACGGACGTCAGTTTTCTGGCCCCTCGGCACAACGTCCTTTTGTGGATTCGGATGGCTTTGCGCCACCTCCTTCGTTCGTTGCTTCGGACGCTAGGTCCCTCGACGACGAGCAGACGCTTTCGGGGGCTCCGGCCAATTTCAAGGTTGCCCTTGAAGCGGCCGCGGAGGTCACGTCCCGCTATTTTCCGGAAGGAGCTACAGCTTCGGCGATGCCCTCTGCGGCCGCGCCTTCCGCGATGGCTGACTTCCGGTTGGCGAAGGAGGAAGATAGCTACTTCCGGTTCCTTGAGTCGCCCTCAGTGGCGTTTCAGTTCTCAAGGCTCTTCGCCAAGGGCACGACCTCTGGCGGTGGTCTACCTTCAGCCCCAGTTCCTTTGCTGGTGCCTCATGGTTCAGCTCCTGAACCGGCTTTGGAATATTTAGCCTCTCCTGCTCAGGCTTCCTCCTTTGTTCCTCTTGCGGCTCAGAGGAAGTTGCCTATGCCCAAGTTGTCTCGGAACTTGCTCTCGCTGTTTGCGCTTCCGCGTGCACCTTTGCAGGTCACACCGGAACTTCTTCCACTTCTCACGAAGCCCCTGAAGAAGGAGTCCTGTCTGCCTCTTTCTGAGCAGACTCTTTCCGCTTCTGAAGAAGTTGGCAGACAGCTCTTGGAACTTAGTTCCATTTCGGAGACGCTTCTTCGCGCCCTTTCTCGGGCTCTCACAGAGTCGTTGGCGCCCTTTACTCTGAGCACGGAGCAGGACGCGGAAGACATCTGCACTCTTCTCTCGACACTCGCGAGGGTGAATGAAGAACAGATGAGGTTGTCCTCTCTGCACTACACTCATGCGGTCATGTGCAGAAGGGACTTGTTCCTTGCCCACTCACAGTTCACTGAGGAGTCGACAAGGAACACCCTCCGTTCGTCGCCCTTGGTCGAGGGCTCTCTCTTCGGCCACCTGGCCTCTGATGCCAGGAAGCAGGAGATTGAGAGTAACAGAGACACTCAGTTCTCTTCTTTCGCTCTTCAGAATCTGAAGCAGCAGAAGCAGGCCGCGCCTAAGCAGGCTCAGTCTAAACAGACTAAGACCTCCGCTCAGCCGCACCCTGCTTCCCGCAAGAGGCCTCATGCCCCTTCCCGCGGGTCGGGCAAGAGATCCTCTTCGGGCAGGGGTAGAGGCGCTCCCCAGGGAAAGCCTCACCCCCAATGAAGCGTCCCCGACTTCACCCCCCCCCCCCCCCGCCCTCCACCTTGGTGATGGCGGGGGGCCCTTCACGGGCGCTGTCGCATTGGCTGGAGTCTACGAACAGCCAATGGATAGTGGGCGTTGTGAGGTCGGGATTCCGCTTACTGTGGCTGGAGGACAAGGCCCCTCTTTCCAGGTCTCCTCCAGCCTTCAAGCCACCCTTCTCACAAGAGGCAAGGGCCGTCCTCCGCTCGGAGGTTGCCTCTCTGGTGGAGAAGGGCGCGGTGGAGGCAGTCTCAGACCACAGCTCCCCGGGGTTTTACGGGCGGCTCTTTGCCGTCCCCAAGGCCTCGGGAGCCTGGCGTCCTGTTTTGGACCTATCGTTCCTCAACACCTTTCTGAGAACGATTCGGTTCAAAATGGAGACGCCTGCCTCGGTCAGAGATGCACTCCGCCCGGGAGATTGGGCGACCTCCATAGACTTGACGGATGCATACTTCCACATTTTGGTGCATCCAGCCGACCGGAAATGGCTCCGTTTCCGGTGGGCAGATCAAGTCTACCAGTTCCGCGCACTTCCCTTTGGCCTGTCTCTCGCTCCATGGGTTTTCACCATGGTGGTGAGACAGGTTTGCGCACTGGTGAGGGCCCGGGGTGTTCGTCTGAGGGCTTACCTCGACGACTGGCTCATCTTGGGCCAGAGCGAGGTTCTTTGCTCTCAGCACACCCAGATGGTTCTCCGAGAGGCCAGCCTGCTGGGATTCTCGGTCAACCAAGCAAAGTCCGAGCTCGTACCGTCACAGACGTTCACCTACTTGGGGATGTCTTTCGATACGGTCTCCTGGACGGTCCGTGTGCATGCCGATGTGGCATGCAGTCACCTACTTTTGTTGTAATTACGTTTGCTCAAGCCATTGCACGATGTAAAAAGAAGTAAACCGTGTTTTTATTGTGGCACCTTGTTGTGACCCGTTTTGTGGAGCGTTAATATTTTTACGTGAGATTCACGTGCTGCTTGTTCAGTTGTTGTGACCTGGTTTTGGTCGGAGTGTCACAAACTGCGTCGTTTAGTTCTAGAACACCGTGAGATTCACGTGCTCTTTTCCGTGTTTTGATTTTGAGGTGAGCCCTGTGAATCTGCGTTGCAAGTTTTAGAATACGTGTGACTCACGTGTTTTTAGCTTTGTGATGTCAGCTAGTTCCTTGGTCTTCTTTCTGTTAAATATACCGTTTTAAGTTTTGGGCATGCACGGAGTGCGTGATCGGTTACTGATTGGTTGTAAAATAGTAGTTTCACCCGATTCTGTCTTAGGAATGTTGTTGGTTGGTCAATCCGGTGACCTTTGACTTTTGAATAACTATTCCATGTTAGGTTTTTGTTTCCATAAATACCACTGCTTGACTCCTGTCTCGTCAGTCGATCTGAGGGTTTTAGGAAGCGTTTGGTTTTGATGTAAACGTATGAAGGTTATTAAGTGAACCAACGGAGTGTTTCTTATGTTTTAACGTCAACGTAATGTTCTTGGAGACAGTTGTTTCTCAAGTGTGAATCGTTTTGTGCCCTTCGTTTGTGAGGCAACACGTTTTGGTACTGCTGGTCAACCCACACAGCGCATAAGGTAATTTTGTTGTTACTTGTTTGTGTTGTGTTTTGGTCGCCTTTTTGTAATGACTTTGTGAGTTGTTTATGTATAACGTGAGTTGAAAGTCTGACTTGTTGTAGTGTTTCTTTATTGTGTGTTCAACTGTTCTAGTGTTGTGAACGTACAGCAATGTTTTGTAGACGCTAGAAAGTCGCTAATGTTTATAATGATAACTTGTGTTTTCTGTGGTTAACGAAGTTCGAAGTGAAACGTTTTCTCCGACTTTTTCAGCCTTACGTTAAAAGAATTTAGGTAAAAGAAGCTTGCGGTCTGTGGTGATCGTTTGTAAACGGGCTTATTTCTTGTAACGTTATTGAGGGAAAGTGGATGAGTAAATATCTTGTTTGTGACTTTGATTAACGCAGGAACGTTGTCGTTAGACTTTTTTGGTATGACAGTTTGCTTTGTATTCCTGGCCTGATGAGTCAACGTTTTTGTATGTTTCTGAAAGTAGCCATTTTGGTTTTAAACGTATGTATGCTAAGTTTCTTGAGTATTCTTAGTGCTTATGGTATTGTTGAACGTACGGAACGTAATTCTTTATTGTTGTTGAACGTACAGAACGTAACTCTTTATTGTTGTTGAAGGACTAACCAACGAGTGTGTGGTAATTGTAACTTTCTTGTCTGTTTGTCTTTGCCTGTCTTGTGATTGTTTATTTTTCTTGTATTTACTTCTCGTGTCTTGTTAATGCATTTGATACTTTTGCCATGTTTAATAATTTGTTTTCTTTTCTCTTTTTCTTTCTGTCCATAAGTTTTTTACCGCAATACGTAGTATCTCATTACGTAGTACTGTAACTATATATGCATTACTGATACCTTAGTGTCAGATGTAAAATAATAAACCAGTACTTTTGCGCGTTATCGCTTGTAACCTGTGTTTGTCATTTCGTATGAACAATATGTAGTACCAGCCTCGCTCACGAAGGCGCGCACAGTAAAAAACTTAGCTTGCTGTCGCCCAGTAAAGAACTTTAGCTGAGGTAAAAGTCTTAGCTGCTGACGCCCAGTGAAAGAACTTTAGCTAAAGTAAAAAACTTAGCTGCTGACGCCCAGTAAAAAACTTTAGTTGCTGTCGCCCAGTAAAAAACTTTAGTTGCTGTCGTCCAGTAAAGAACTTTAGCTGAAGTAAACAACTTAGCTGCTGATGCCTAGTACAGAACTTTAGCTGAAGTCCAGCCAAGTGAATGTAAAGAACTTTTGTTATTGACGCTCAATGAACGTAAACGTAGCTGTTGATAACCAGCAAAAGACTTTATTGTTACTTGTCACTGTGTTAGTGAACCATAGTTTGACATAGATCAACTTGTCGGTTAGAGATCTTCCTACTCCGTATCCGGCGCATTTTTTGTGACTTTTGTGTATTATCCCAAACGACCCTCGGATCGACTCATTTTACTTTATAACCAGATAAACCTTATGTATGTTTTTAGTGCTTTTGAATAAGCGAACATTGTAATGGAGGAGATTCCAGCAGATAAACCATTGGAAGCTTCAGGTTATGACATTAACGGCGATGAAGATGAACATTCTCAAAGGCCTAGGCGTGACATTAAGCCTACTGAAAAAGGTAGAGAGTACCAGATTGAGATCAAAACTAGAAACTTTGCAAGACAACGAACATTCTTGGAACGAGCAATTGATGAGGTAGTAACAGAGCTTAACCAAGAAACTCCTAATCAAGAGTCGTTAACCAGTCAAAAACAAATTGTTTTGAGCATGTACAAGGATCTTGGTGACATAGAGAAAGGTCTTCGTAGTATTGGTAGCGGTGAACCCATTCAGGAAAGTTGGGATGATGTTCAGAGAACAGTTCAGAACATTATGTTTGACATTGATCGAGCTCTTGACAGACAAACGACTAGCGTGCAGGTGACTAAGAAGCCTACTTCCAGGCATAGCAGTGTTACACCTAGCGTTGGGTCATCCACCCACAAGTCAGTCAGTGTCAAGCCTGTCAGCCATAAAACAGCTAGCATTAGGTCAGCCATTTACAAGCCAGCTAGCTTCAAGTCAGGCAGCAGAAGATCAGGTAGCCTAGCCGGTTCTCACCCTGAGTCTCTCCGCTCTGGAAGTGTTAGCTCTGAAGAGGCTAAATTGACTCTTAAGCTAGAGGCTGTGTCTATTGGCATTAAGGTCGAAGCAGAAGCCATAAAAGAAGCTCAGCTCAGTGAACTGGATCTTTTGCAACAACAACAAGTTGAGAGAACAGCAGCTAGGAAGGCTAGAGAAGCCGAAAGGAAGGCTAAGGACGCAGCTGTAGCAGCTGAAGCAGTTCTTAAAGAGGCAGAAAGGAAGGCTAAGGATACGGCTGAAGCAGCCCTTAGAGAAGCCGAGAGGAAGGCTAGTGAAGAATCTCTGCAGGCTAACGATGCAGCTGAAGCAGCTCTTGATGAACTTAAGCAGAAGAAGGCGTTGAGGTTTATCAAGTTTACTGAACGCCAAAATATCAACAGAGAGCGGCAGGCTAGGATACGGGTACTAGAACAATGTGATACAGTTCAGCAGGATCTCCCTGATCTACCGTCAGTCGATTTGTTGAACACTAGGTTCCACCCTCGTCCTTCCGTTCCCCTGTACAGTCTTGAAGCCCCTCCTTTAAACAATGAACAAACAGCGATAGGAATAGGGACAGGTGCTGCCGTCATTGCTGACCAAGGGACACACCAGCCAGCCTTGGACGCCACGTCTGTTCCTGTCTGTCAAGCTGCCGTCATTGCTGACCAAAGGACACACCAGCCAGCCATGGACTTCACGTCTGTTCCTGTCTGCCAAGCCGCCAGCACCCATGACATCTCGACTGTCAACGTCAACGCTGCTGTCACCAACTTCGTCGCAGGAACCACAACGACTGAGCCACGACAGCACGCGTTACCTGTCGTGGACCTCGTCGTTGGAGTCAGCGCCTCTACAAGCGCCGCTACTACCAACAACGCCACCTACGAGGCGTACGGACCTCAACGTAGAGAGGATGTCAACGCCCCCCATCACGTCGGAACGAGCGCTCCTTTCGTCCATCAGGAGCCCTTCACACCCAACTACACGACGGCTGCAACTACATCCTCCATGCGGCCTACAGCGCTGCTGACCACACTGCAGCACCCTCTCGGTGCATACACTGGTCAGCCGCCTCTGCACAACGTTGGACACTCAACGACAAGCGTCACAGGCTCTCGCCCGCCTGATCTCGACCACACAGGTTGGTCCTATCACCTACCAGAGACAAGGGAAGGTGATGAGACGCAAGAACGACACACCTACTTCCCGGAAGAACGTCACCAACGCATGGACCACAGACGTTTTCAAGTTACCCCACCCTGTTTCCCCTATGATACCCACCTACATCCCAAACCAGAGCCTTTCGTGCCCACATTCCTGGACCCACATCAGACCACCCCCAAAGTTATTTGGGGAAACGAAAACGCAAGGCCCCCTGCGTACATGAACTTTGACAAGGAATGTCATGCAGATCGTCCATTTGCCTCCTACCCCCCGTCTGCGTACTACCAACGTCCACGTGCTACTCCTGCCAAGCAGGACACTCCTATGGACTCTCTCGCCAAAACCCTATCAGACGCTCTGATGATCAACCGTTTGCCGATGCAGGAGCCGTGCATTTTTGTTGGTGACCCTCTCCAATATCCAATTTGGAGGTCGTCGTTTTCGTTCCTCATCGAGAGACAAAACATAACCAGCAGTGAGAAGTTATTGTATCTGCAACGGTACATCGGAGGTCAAGCAAAGGAGGCCGTGACCGGCTTCTTTCTGCTGAGAGAAGGTGATGCCTACGAGAGAGCCATGGAAGTGCTGGAAAATCGGTTCGGCAACTCATACGTCGTTTCGCAAGCTTTCCGGACCAAGCTGGACGAATGGACCCCAGTCAAAAGCAAAGATCCCAAGGGACTCAGAAGTCTGGCCGATTTCTTGCAGCAATGTTCCGTTGCTGCCCAGGAAGTTGGTGGACTGAGCATCCTGGATGATGCCCAGTACCTACGGAAGATCGTCGGAAAGCTCCCAGACTGGATGAGTCACAGATGGTCTAGAACAGTTGCTCGAACTAAGGTTGAAAAGAAGAGGTATCCTCTGTTCAATGAACTCGTGTCGTTCGTTACTCTCGAAGCAGACATTTCTAACGACCCTGTTTTCGGCTTGACAAGTGCATCGGGGACACCAAGAAAGTTCACAACGAACCTGTCAACCCTGACAGAGGATGTCTCCGCATGTCTGCACTGTCAACTTCCGGACCATGACGCTGGGACATGTAAGGAACTCATAGTGAAGCCTCTGGTTGAGATACGAGATTTTCTGTTCAAGAACCGTATCTGCTACGGATGTCTGAGAAGCAAGGATCACCAGAGCCGTCAATGTATGCAGAAACAGACGTGCAAGAAGTGCAAGAAGGCTCATCCCACTTGTCTTCACGATGACAATTTCAAATATCAGAACAGTATGAGTGAAAACAAAGGGGCGAGTGAACACAAGAACAATTACCGTACCTCTGCTGCTGACGTTCAAGAGCCTCTGTCATCGTCGACCCCTACAGTGTCTGCTCTTAAGGCCAGCGAGGAAAACAGCATCGGTTTCACGTCTATGATCGTTCCCGTTCTCGTTTCCAGTGACTCTAACCCCAACGTAGAAGTGCTGACGTACGCACTACTGGACACTATGTCCAACGCCACTTTTGTAGTGCAGTCAGTGGCTGAAGAAGTTAAAGCCAAATCGCAGCCGACTACACTCAGGGTCTCCACACTGACTGAGGACAATGCTGTGGTCTCCGGCAGGAAGTACTCTGGATTGCGTGTCCGCTCTCCTACCTCCAGTGAGTTTGTCAGGCTCCCTTCTGCCATCTCACGACCTTATCTGACCGTTGACCCCACTCATATCCCCACCTCAGAGACTGTCAAAGCTTACCCACATCTCCAACACCTGTCTCCAAAACTGCCCCCCTTGTACCCTGACTGTGAAGCAGGCCTCCTCATCGGCTACGACTGCGCTGAAGCCCTCATGCCCCTAAACGTTGTCCAAGGACTGCCATTTGCAGTAGAGACTAAGTTAGGTTGGAGCATCGTCGGCAAGGCACCGCATTCCGTCGCCTTTGATGGCATAGCCTCGTCCATGCGCGTCATCGTCAAGCCAGGATCGAGGGAAGAAGAACGTGTAGCTCACGTCTACAAGGTACAGGTGGACGAAGTCTCGTGTACTGACCCATTACATGTTATGGAAAGAGACTTTGCAAGTGACTCAGGATCCATGTCCCAGGACGATGTAAAGTTCAAGAAGATCGTGAAGGTCAACGAAGCTGGTCACTACGAGATGCCCTTACCATTTCGACCAGAGAAACCGTCCCTCCCCGACAACAGAAGTGCCGCAGTCAAGCATCTGAAGGGCCTGAAACGCCAGAAAAAACGAGGGTACCGTGATGACTGCGTCAAGGTCATGACATTAATCTTGTACGGGCTGATCGTGACGTGTTTTGCCTCTAGGGCAATCCACATTGAAACCCTGGATGACATGTCAAGTGATTCCATCAACGCCCTACGCATTGTTGTCTCCATGCGAGGAAACATATCACGCATTTGGTGTGACAAAGGAACGAACTTTGTAGGTGCATGCAACGAGTTCAAACTGGCATTGGAATCGGCAGATGGACCACGCCCTTTGACCCCCAACCACGTCCTTACCATGAAGTCAGGTGCCATCCTTCCGCCCCCTGGTGTGTTTGAAGATCCAGACCTGTACGCCAGGAAACGTTGGCGCTGTGTCCAGCGGATGGCAGACGAATTCTGGCTGCTATGGAAGAGCCAGTACCTTTCACTTTTGCAGAAACGTCGTGTCTGGCAACGTCCCCAGGCAAACGTACAGGTGGGAGATGTTGTTGTCTTGCATGACCAGAACTTGTGCAGATCAGAGTGGTGCATGGCTCGTGTAGTCGAAGTGATGCCGGGATCTGATGGACTGGTCAGACGAGTGAAAGTGCATGTTGGAACAAAGGCTCTAGACAATCACGGCCGTCCCACTGGTGATAGTCGCATATTAGAGCGACCTATTCACAAAATGACTGTGTTAGTTGATCGTGAAAATCACAAAGACAAAGCTGTGTAAGCGAACTGAAAGAACATTGAACTTTGGAATGTTTTTCCAATTTGACAGTTGTAGATTGTTGCAGTTTGTTTTTATACCAGATGATGTAACAGACATTTATGGTTTAAGTGGTGCGGTTTTTTTTTTTTATGCCGTCGAGTAATGACTAACGGCATTTAGTTGAAACGAGATGTGTTGAAACACTGAAAATGATTGAACCGTAATATTGCTGTGTAAATGTTTTGCAACACAATGGTTTTGAGTTGTAAATTTGAAATGTCTAAATCTGTGTTATTCTTCTTTTGATATAAGGAATGTGTTTGTACAAAGGTTTTTTGAAGTAAATTATATTAATATAATTTCCGGTGGGAGTGTGCATGCCGATGTGGCATGCAGTCACCTACTTTTGTTGTAATTACGTTTGCTCAAGCCATTGCACGATGTAAAAAGAAGTAAACCGTGTTTTTATTGTGGCACCTTGTTGTGACCCGTTTTGTGGAGCGTTAATATTTTTACGTGAGATTCACGTGCTCCTTGTTCAGTTGTTGTGACCTGGTTTTGGTCGGAGTGTCACAAACTGCGTCGTTTAGTTCTAGAACACCGTGAGATTCACGTGCTCTTTTCCGTGTTTTGATTTTGAGGTGAGCCCTGTGAATCTGCGTTGCAAGTTTTAGAATACGTGTGACTCACGTGTTTTTAGCTTTGTGATGTCAGCTAGTTCCTTGGTCTTCTTTCTGTTAAATATACCGTTTTAAGTTTTGGGCATGCACGGAGTGCGTGATCGGTTACTGATTGGTTGTAAAATAGTAGTTTCACCCGATTCTGTCTTAGGAATGTTGTTGGTTGGTCAATCCGGTGACCTTTGACTTTTGAATAACTATTCCATGTTAGGTTTTTGTTTCCATAAATACCACTGCTTGACTCCTGTCTCGTCAGTCGATCTGAGGGTTTTAGGAAGCGTTTGGTTTTGATGTAAACGTATGAAGGTTATTAAGTGAACCAACGGAGTGTTTCTTATGTTTTAACGTCAACGTAATGTTCTTGGAGACAGTTGTTTCTCAAGTGTGAATCGTTTTGTGCCCTTCGTTTGTGAGGCAACACGTTTTGGTACTGCTGGTCAACCCACACAGCGCATAAGGTAATTTTGTTGTTACTTGTTTGTGTTGTGTTTTGGTCGCCTTTTTGTAATGACTTTGTGAGTTGTTTATGTATAACGTGAGTTGAAAGTCTGACTTGTTGTAGTGTTTCTTTATTGTGTGTTCAACTGTTCTAGTGTTGTGAACGTACAGCAATGTTTTGTAGACGCTAGAAAGTCGCTAATGTTTATAATGATAACTTGTGTTTTCTGTGGTTAACGAAGTTCGAAGTGAAACGTTTTCTCCGACTTTTTCAGCCTTACGTTAAAAGAATTTAGGTAAAAGAAGCTTGCGGTCTGTGGTGATCGTTTGTAAACGGGCTTATTTCTTGTAACGTTATTGAGGGAAAGTGGATGAGTAAATATCTTGTTTGTGACTTTGATTAACGCAGGAACGTTGTCGTTAGACTTTTTTGGTATGACAGTTTGCTTTGTATTCCTGGCCTGATGAGTCAACGTTTTTGTATGTTTCTGAAAGTAGCCATTTTGGTTTTAAACGTATGTATGCTAAGTTTCTTGAGTATTCTTAGTGCTTATGGTATTGTTGAACGTACGGAACGTAATTCTTTATTGTTGTTGAACGTACAGAACGTAACTCTTTATTGTTGTTGAAGGACTAACCAACGAGTGTGTGGTAATTGTAACTTTCTTGTCTGTTTGTCTTTGCCTGTCTTGTGATTGTTTATTTTTCTTGTATTTACTTCTCGTGTCTTGTTAATGCATTTGATACTTTTGCCATGTTTAATAATTTGTTTTCTTTTCTCTTTTTCTTTCTGTCCATAAGTTTTTTACCGCAATACGTAGTATCTCATTACGTAGTACTGTAACTATATATGCATTACTGATACCTTAGTGTCAGATGTAAAATAATAAACCAGTACTTTTGCGCGTTATCGCTTGTAACCTGTGTTTGTCATTTCGTATGAACAATATGTAGTACCAGCCTCGCTCACGAAGGCGCGCACAGTCCGCCCCTCTCAGAAGCGAGTGGACAAGCTCCAGGCTCTTCTGCGCTCGACTTTGCTTCTCCCGAGGGCTTCCCTCCGGATTATGGCCTCCATCTTGGGGCAGATGGAATCCATGGCCCTCCTTGTTCCACTGGGGAGAGCTCACAAACGTCCACTTCAGCACGCGCTGAAGCCGTTTGTGGATTCTCCCTGTGTGGATTGGAACGCGCTGGTTCCCCTCGGGGAATGGTTCCAGACTGCATCCCTCCCGTGGTTGGACACGGGTTGGCTCTGCAGGGGGGTTCCGATCGCGGCTCCCCCTCCCGACTTGGACCTCTTTACGGATGCGTCCCTGATGGGTTGGGGAGCGCACACGGAACGGCTCACGGCCTCCGGTCTGTGGTCTGCGGAGCAGAGCGCATGGCACATCAACTCTTTGGAGTTGGAGGCCGTGTTTTTAGCTCTGGTCGCGTTTCTCCCTTCCCTTGTCACCAAGCGGGTCCGTCTGTTCACAGACAACACCACAGTGGCCGCTTATGTGAACAAGCAGGGAGGTTCGCGGTCCCCCACTCTCTCACGCAGGACCTGCGAGATCCTGACTTGGTGTGCCCAGCACCAGATCTCACTCATGGCACGGTACCTGCCGGGAAGGCTCAACACTCTTGCGGATGCGCTCAGCCGCTCCGACAAGGTGTTGCAGTCGGAATGGACCATCACGCATGGGGCTCTGCTCCGTCTCTGGTCCCGAGCTCCGAAGCCTCTGGTGGATCTCTTCGCCACCAGATTCTCCAGACGCCTTCCCATCTTTGTGTCTCCCTTCCCCGACCAGGAGGCTTGGGAGACCAATGCACTGGAGATCCCTTGGTCGGGTCTAGAGGCTTACGCCTTCCCTCCCTTCCAGCTGCTCAGCCGGGTGATCAGGAAGGCGGAGCTAGAGGGACCGCCTCTTCTTCTTCTGATCGCCCCGTGGTGGCCGTCTCAGACTTGGTTTCCGGACCTTCTGAGGCTGGCTCGGGGTCCTCCTATCCCTCTGTCCCTCGCGAGGGGAGAGCTTGTTCAACCTCGAACAGGCGTTCCTCACGAGGACCCACAGTCTCTAAACCTTCACGCGTGGAGACTGTGAGGTCAGCTTTGAAACGTTCCGGTGCTTCAGAACGCACCTTGCACCTAGTTCAGCGCTCTCATAGAGCTTCTACTTCTATGGTGTATTCCTCTCACTGGAAATCCTGGGTTACGTGGTGTCAGTCTCACAGAGTTAATCCGGTGGCACCACGTACAATGCATGTGGCCAACCATTTGGCCGATTTGTCCTCGCAGGGAGTTTCCTCTGCGTCGCTGAAGGTCCGTAGATCGGCAATCTCTTCGACCCTTAAGCAAATCGGTCACTCCATCAGCCTTAGTACAGTAATCACTGGGGTGATCAAGGGGGCAGCCCTTGAGGAGGTCAAGACGCGTTCCGCTTTGCCCAAATGGGACCTCTTTCTGGTCTTAGAGTTTTTGCGCTCTTCGGCTTTCGAGCCTCTGGCTGACTCTAGTCTTCCTAACCTTACTAGGAAGGCTCTTTTTCTCCTCCTCCTGGCTACGGCTCGTAGGGGGAGCGAGATTCACGCTCTTTCAGGTAGTCCTCAGGACATCTCTAGAGAGCGCGATGGTTCTATTTCCTTGCGCTTCAGAGAGGGCTTCTTGGCTAAGAACCAATCTCCAGGCCAGCCCTCTCCGCTGATTATGGTGAAGCCTTTAGCACATATCCTGGCCATGAATGATCCCGATATGGTCAACTGCCCGGTCAGGGCTCTTGAGGCCTATCTCTCCCGTACTAGTTCTATCCGGTCGAGCTCTCAGAAGCTTTTGTTCATCTCTTTGAACACCACTATGGATAAGGATATTACGAGAACAACCTTGGCCAGGTGGGTGTCGGCTACAATTAAACAGGCCTATGCATGGGACCTGTCTAGAAAGGGGGGGGGGGTCGCAGCCTAGCTTTCCCCTCCGCTCTGCACGAGCTCACGAATCAAGAGCCTGGTCTTCCTCCTTGGCCGTCTTACGGTCTAGGAGGCTAGACGACGTCTTACGCACCGCTTACTGGCGCTCAGACGATGTTTTTATCAGTTTTTATTTGAGAGACATCGCTGCACTATGCCAGGATGGTTCAAGGTCCCTCCCTGCCTTGGTGGCAGCAGGACAATGTCTTTCCAGAACTTAAGAGTGAGTTTGAACTTTTTTGATCTTACCCACCACCTTGTTGGAGTTATCTGCTAATCATGTGATTCGGAGTAAGAATATGTAATTTAATGGAAAATTTTTAATTAAATTTTCATTTGATTAATATACTTACCCGAATCACATGGGTAATTCCCTCCCGCCTGCCCCGCTTTATAGTTTCTTAGTATTCTATAAGTCGATTGATCTGTGTATCATGTGACCAGGCACCAGTAGTGACGTAGTTCACCCACTAATGGGAGGCAACCGCGGGTGGCAAGTACCATGGTGCTGTCACTTTTTTTTTAGTTGAGGTTGCTTCCCTTAAACTTAGACGGGTAAGCTTTTATCAGGACCTAGCATCTCTAAGTATGTCAATGCTAATCATGTGATTCGGGTAAGTATATTAATCAAATGAAAATTTAATTAAAAATTTTCCACTTACAGGAAAGCGTTGATATAAGTACAGTGGCACCCCCCTTTTAAGACCTTCAAAAATCTAAGAAAATCAGGTCTTAAAATGGGGGTAAATTTACAGACTATGAACCCGAAAAAGTAGGGTCTTAAAAAGGGCAAAGTCTTAAAAGGAGGAGGGTTCAACTAAATCTAAAAAAAATCCATTATAAATCTAAAAAAAAACACAACACCAAATTGACAGTGTATTGAAAAAAATTGAAGAAAGTAAGATGTAATTTGCTTGTAAAATCTTATTATAGCATCAGATAAAGGTTCAGAAGACAAGACACGTAACCATACATAAACCATAAACATTGTTGTGACAAACCATCCTAAATGATTGTACAGCTGACATTACTTCAAGACTCTAATTTTTATTTTTATACCAGGCGACCTGATGCAGAAGAGACGTGTGTCAAGGACATTGACCTTGGGGGAGAGAACCACTTTCATCTTGAAGTGACCCCCAGCTACATCCACTGTGTCAACGCCTCCATCCTCAGCCTGGAGCACGAGATGGACCCCACACTCACGGTCATGCTCACCATGGTAAGTTTGGAAATACAGTGGAACACACACACCCCCCCCCCCCCTTTTTTTTAGGACCTCCAAACGTCTGAGAAATTCGGCTCTTAAAAAAGGAGAGAGTCTTAAAATGGGGGTACATTTACAGTGGGTTGGGAGCAGAAAATCTGAAAAAGCAAGGTCTTAAAAGGTGGGAGGTTTAAATGGCAGAGAAGGGGGGGTCGGGGTCTTAAAAGGTGGGAGGTTTAAATGGCAGAGAAGGGGGGTCGGGGTCTTAAAAGGTGGGAGGTTTAAATGGCAGAGAAGGGGGGGGGGGTCGGGGTCTTAAAAGGTGGGAGGTTTAAATGGCAAAGAAGGGGGGGTCGGGGTCTTAAAAGGTGGGAGGTTTAAATGGCAGAGAAGTCGGGGTCTTAAAAGGTGGGAGGTTTAAATGGCAGAGAAGGGGGGGGTCGGGGTCTTAAAAGGTGGGAGGTTTAAATGGCAGAGAAGGGGGGGTCGGGGTCTTAAAAGGTGGGAGGTTTAAATGGCAGAGAAGGGGGGGTCGGGGTCTTAAAAGGTGGGAGGTTTAAATGGCAGAGAAGGGGGGGGGGGGGGTCGGGGTCTTAAAAGGTGGGAGGTTTAAATGGCAGAGAAGGGGGGGTTGGGGTCTTAAAAGGTGGGAGGTTTAAATGGCAGAGAAGGGGGGGTCGGGGTCTTAAAAGGTGGGAGGTTTAAATGGCAGAGAAGGGGGGGGTCGGGGTCTTAAAAGGTGGGAGGTTTAAATGGCAGAGAAGGGGGGGTCGGGGTCTTAAAAAAGAGAGTCCACAGCCTTTGCAGTAGAAAAATTGAGTGGTTGAGAAGACTGGAAGTGTGGTGTGTGTGTGTGTGCAAGATGGATAGTGCTGCAGAAAACAGTGAACTTCTGGGGAAAGAGTTTAAAAATTAAATGTTAGTTTCAGAGTATTTTTTTACAATAGCTGATAAGAAATCAGAAATTTGTGAGTACTGTAGTTTAAGGGGAACATTGGTTTCGTTATGATGAGCATGGATTTATGACAGAGTTCATAACAAGTGGGTTTTAGTGTTTGCGTTTTGTTTGTGTGTGGGGCAACCATGAGGTTTGTGTGTAAAACATTTTGTAATCTTAAAGACGGATTTCCCCCCGCTCAACATGAAAAAGTGTCAACAAGTTTAGATTATTTGTAGTGATGGAATACGAGAAGGTTAACCGGATAGTTTTGTTAGAAATGTATAAACTTCATGAAGTGGGTGCAATCTTGATCTGAAGTTTTGCTGTAATAATCCCCTGATTTTGTGCAGCAGGATCGCTCGGTGATCAACCTTCACCTGATGCACACCAGCTACTTCCTCTTCGTCATGATGATCACCCTCTTCTGCTACGCCCTCGTCAAGGGGCGACCCAACAAGGTCAAGGTCGTCTACACACAGTGTACCTCAGACAAGGTCAGTGAGCTGTAGAAGCGTGGAGGGTAACATTCTTGTTGTCTTCAGAAGATGATTGTTGTTGAGTTTTGTTTTTTCAGGAATGACCCAACAAACTTAACAACATTTTTAACTCGCCTGGACAAATGAAGAAACTTTACAATGAGGTTTACTTGGATGTTACTGCAACTAGAACTTTGAACCTTTACACACGTCTAGGGTTTGATTACCACAAGACCATCATCACATATGAAGGGCTAAGGGTCATAATCGGGCAAGAATAAATGAATAAGTTCTCAATTTCTTAAATGGTTTTTTGAAGCAAGAGCTTTGAAACTTTTGATTCTAGGGTTTGATTACTTTCAGACATGACATACGCCTTATTGATAAGGACTGAGCATGTAAGTTGTGGAGCTTCATCCTCTGTTAGTTGTGAATTAATAGCATAAAGAAAGAAGATACCAAGCGTTTGCATGGTACATTGTACAGTATTTGGCTTTTTAAAAATCTCAGTATTTGGTGTTTTCTTGTTTGTATCCAGGCCTACATTTATAGGTTTTGTTTTTGTGCTTCAGAACGGATCCAACCATGCTTGAAGAGATGGATACCAGAGGGTCGCAGGGACAAGGATGCTTGAAACAGCGAACTTGCAGGCCAAGTACACTGTGTCGGAGATTACACTGTGCATACGCGTCTTGGAATTTTGAAAAAGCTGTGCTCCGTTTCTTTCTTTTTTTCAAATTTTTTATTCAAGAGCAAACCCAATTGAAGATCAAGGTATTTGCTGTATCTTTTCATTTCTGTGTGGGAGGAGGGGGTGGGGGGGGGGTTTGATATTTGCACAGATTGTTGTCGCAGAATCATTTCTGATTTGGAGTTTATGTTCCTTATATACTGCCGTTTCACTTCATGAGCAAATGTCAGTTAGTATTGTGCGGAAGGGACACCCTCAACCATTCCTTTCAACCATTTGTGTTTGAAACTTAAAAATGTGGTATGTGGTGGATTCTTTTAAATAAGTGGGTAGTGTTTTGGATACAGGCGGAAATACTTTACCTCACTGATAAGAAGTTTACGGTTGAAGTAAAGTTAGCAAAAATAAAGGTAGGAAGGGGAGGAGGTAGATAAGTGAATATGCATTTTATGATCCCCCAGACACGAACTCATGAAAAATGAGATTTGGTTAAAACTTTTTTTCCATTCCATCCTGTTGTTGCTAGTACTGAAGTAGTGCATTCCCTTTGACTTGAATGTGAGCCCTGTGAGGTTTTGTCAATATTGTTGATTGTTCTTTGATGCCAGTTGCTGATGTTTCAAAGAATGTTTGCAATGAAATCCAGTTTGTTTTCCTGAGGGATTTGTTAACTGATCTTCTTTCAAAAAAATATATATAAAAAAAAGGGGGGGGGGGGGGAGGTTGTTGTTATTTGTGAAAGAAAGGAATGGGAATGGGATTTTTTTTTCAGAAAGGGAAGTTGATGATTTTGCAATCATATGAAAAAAAAGGTTTGTTTTCTCGAGCTGTGTTGTTAATGTTATTATTGTAGGGGTGGTAGGGGTAGGGGACATCCTTTCTGTCTAGTCGTCTTCTGTGGCTGTGGCTGTCCATTTACCTTTTACTTACTGTCTTTCTGTCTGTTAGTTGTTTTGGATCTGTTATTTTTGTCAGCTCTTTGCGTGGGTATAGGAGGGCGGGCTCAAAGGGGATTTTTGCAATGTTTTTATTACAAGAAATGTTCACAAAGCAAGGAGTGTGCTTCAGCTTGTTTTACGTCGCTTGACACTGTTTTTCTTGGATTCATGTGCATACATGTTTTTGTTATTCACAGTTCAGTTCTCCTTGGTTCAGGGCTCCCCACAGGCGCCCGTCCTAGAGGGTCCCTGGACCCCCACTTTTAATGTTTAGAGGGTCCCAAGAGTCCATGGTCACCGAACCCCTGTATTATAAAACGCATTTTTGTCGCGAATATGGTGATATGAACGGTCTTTTGTCATCAGAATATTCAATGAGGACACTTCAACTATAACTTGTTAAATGGAACACACACACACACACTTTTCCATATCGTTCCGGCGTGAAATTGGCATTTGTGCTTGCACTATACTTGACTGACGACTACAGTATGAAAAGAGTACCTACGGTACGCACGATAGCATAACTTTAGTGCGTCCCGGGACCCGCTCTTTATAGGTTTAGTGCGTCCCGGGACCCCTTTAATGGATTTCTAGTACGTGATTACGGCTTTTAGTGCGTATAGGACGCAGGGACGCGCGCTTTGGGGAGCCCTGCCTTGGTTGTCATCAGTACAGTATTGTACTTGTATAGAGAAGGGTTTTCATGGTGGATGAGTGCAGAAAAAAACACAGCTGTTGATTGATGAGACTGCTCAGTGGACGTTCACCATTATTAACACACTGACACATCACACGGTGATGAAAAGGTGGATTGTGTTTTGAGGTTGCTGTGAATGTGCTTATGTTTGATAATGATATATATTTGTTGTTGCGAGGAGTGTGGAAGATGATTTGTACATTGCTAGTTGAGGGAGCTATTATTTGGTTTGATTGTTCCCAGCTCAGGAGTGGATTCTGTGCTTCGATTGACAAATATCCTTAGATCATATATATGTGTTTTCTGGTTTACTATGCAAGTTTCTTATTTTCTCACAGAAATTTAGGGAAGTACTAGTAGTTTTTGAAATAAGAGAAAATGTGTTATCGGTTGGACAAATTCGTCTCTGCAGAACCTGAAGTACAGAGTACATTGCTGCAGGTACCAACAGAGGTTAAAAGCATTTGTGCTGTCTTTTTTTCGTTTAAATTTGTGTGTCTTTTTGAAAATGGTAAAATGATGTAGGTTTAAACTTACCCTTTCCGCCTCAGATTTTTGGTTAGAAATCAGGTTACTCATTTTTGAGAGAAACAGGTGAAAACAAATATCCTAACAAGAAGACAGGGTTTTTCACGTGAATCACTTTTATTTTCTAATTAACTTTTGTGGTTGATACCTGTTATTTTTTTTTCTTTTTCTTTTGGGGTTGATTGTGAATTTTTAATTGTGGCAGAATGGTCTTGTTGTTTGCTGACATTTAGCGTGTGGGAAATTGTTTTTGGTGAACATTGAAATGTATCAGTGGATGATTTGTAGAGTATGTATGTCAAGTGTGTTGGTATGGTTGTTACTGGTAAATCTGTGTTCTGGAGACGGTGAAGTGTCAGAAGTTAGAGACACATTGCGAGCCTGTGTTAATGTCCTGAGCTATCCAGTTCGAGTGTGTGTGTGTGTGTGTGTGTGTGTGTGTGTGTGTGTGTGTGTGTGTTTGCCAGCTGAGAAGCATGGGTGGGATTTTTCCGATATATGCCGGAAATTCGGATTCGTTTATGGCCTTTTTTTCGGTTCAGGATTTATGACATTTTTCAATCCCACCAATTGAGAAGAGTTTGCTATATTTTGCTTTGATTAGAGTTTAGAAAGCATAGTGACGGGCGCAGTGGCGTGGTGGTAAGACGTCGGCCTCCTAATCGGGAGGTCGTGAGTTCGAATCCCGGTCGCTGCCGCCTGGTGGGTTCAGGTCAACTTATTTGCAGACCTGCTAGTGACTTAACCCCCTTCGTGTGTACACGCAAGCACAAAACCAAGTGCGCATGGAAAAGATCCTGTAATCCATGTCGAAAATACCCAGCATGCCTACTCAATGAAAGCGGAATGAAGCTGACTATGTTCTCAGAGTATAGTTTGGTGAACTGAAATGGGCAAACGAGCTCACACGTAACCAGAAAATTTTGGAATGCTGAAGAAGAAGAAGGAAGCATAGTCAGCATACGAACCTTACCAGAACGTGGGTTTGCTGTCTGAGATTATATGAAGATTCTGTTTGAGACTTCTGGGAATAAACAACGTAGTCCTAGTACGTTTGCATCTTCAAACTCCTAAGATATAAAAAGAGAGAGAGAGAGAGAGTATGTATGTATGTCTGGTAGTTCCTGTCACTATAAATAAATAAGTACTGTTAAGTTGTACTTTGTCTGTAGTTGTTTAGTTTGACACTTAGGTGTGGCCATTTATTGATCTCCAGATGTAAATGTTTTTGATAAAGAGTGTGTGAATAACAAACTTTTGTAAGTGTATGTTCTCGCAGTTAGTTGCATGAAGCCCTGTGCTTTGTAGAATTCATAAATAAACCACTAATTTGCAACAATGTAACGCAAAAATTGATGTTTAGAAAATTCTTGAGGATTGTTTTATTAAAAAAAATGGAAGTTGGAGGGGAAAATGCAAATAACATGTGCAAGTGCAGAATTAAATATGTGCACCATAAACAAAAAATGTGCGAATGACAGATGTTAGGCTGTTGACACAAGGGGTGAAGCTTGTTTAGTTTGTTTGTACCTTTTACGTAAGGTCATCTTCACATTTCACTGTCTATGCTCAAACTCAAAGCTTTGACAGCCATCCAAATTTTCTTGAGTTTTCAAGCCTCGACATAGTGGAAATTTACTGCCTGCTTGACTGTTTTGTGTGCATATTTTTGTGTGAGTGAGTCATTTACTGATTTAGTGATGCAACTCGAACAATCATTAATGTGTGGACTGCAAGTGTGTATCGTTGGAGAGGTTCAGTTTTGACAGGTTTCATTTTTTTTGCGTACAAACAAGCGTCACCATCTGGTATCATTGAAAGACGTGCTTATGATATGTACCAAGGAATTTTTCATGCCATTTTCACCTCTCCTGCAAGGACTTTGAATTGTTTTGTAATCTGGACTTTTTGAAATGTGTGCAATTTTTGCTTTTCACTGTTCTGGTTCAATTTTGTAAAAAAAAATTTTTTATGCAGCTTGTTATTGCGCGCATATTTCAACATACGGATTCAAGGCGCAGGGATTTATTTATGCCGTGTGAGATGGAATTTCTTTTACACAATACATCACGCATTCACATCGGCGCGGCCAGCAGATCGCAGCCATTTCGGCGCATATCCTACTTTTCACGGCCTATTATTCCGAGTCACACGGGTATGTTGGTGGACCTTTTTATCTATGCCTGTGCAATTTTGCCAGGAAAGACCCTTGTGTCAATCGTGGGATCTTAAACGTGCACACCCCAATGTAGTGTACACGAAGGGACATCGGTTTTTCGTCTCATCTGAAAGACTAGCACTTGAACCCACCACCTAGGTTAGGAAAGGGGGGAGAAAATTACTAACGCCGTGACCCAGGGTCGAACTCGCAACCTGTCGCTTCCAAGCGCAAGTGCGTTACCACTCGGCCACCCAGTCGGCCACAATTATCAGAGTGTAAAGTATCACATTTGTTTAATGCATCAATGTACACGTATTTGCTGTGTATTTCCCCCCCCCCCCCCACCCCCCCAATAAATCACAGCAGCTAAACATACATGAGCGAGTTAAATAACTTGAAACGTAATTTGTATACCTTTTTGCCCTGAACATTTTCACAGATAGTGAATACATGGGAATTAGTCAGGACCCTCTTTTTCCCCAGGAGAAAAAAACAACAACTTATAAAGCTTCGATCAACCTTGGATAATTATGTGGCTCTTACATTGACTATTACTAGTATTAGTAATAAGAAAGGAAAGTAACTGCATTCTTCGAATGTTTCTAAGGTGGATCAACCAAACTAAACAGTGAAGGGTGATAGAAGCAATAAAGTAAACAAAAATGTTTGTGTAACAAAAAGGGATTAATTGGTGAACTCCCGCAGTGGGGCACTGCGGTTATGAAATTAAAGGCCCCTCCTGTTTTTGGAACCGCAGGAGCTTTCTAGTTTGCTGTTAGGTAGATTTTTGGTTCCTCTTTCCTGTCATGCTCTCTTTTTCTTCATGAATTCTTTTCTTTTTTCTGCCTTCTTGCTCATTCACCTGTATTTTTTTTCCAAAAATCTCTTCTCTTGCCGCTTGTCTCGCGATTCATGTATAGTTTAATCTGTTAGTGTTCTGATGTAAGTCCAGCAGTAGATAGGTTAAGCCTATTTTAACATACTGGAAACTGGTAATCTTCCAGTAGGTATTAATTTAGTTTTACTAAAGCCTGCTGGGACACAAGTAATGGGTTAGTGCATTTGTAAACAGGAATCGCTTGACAAGTGGCCCCCTTCATCCCCCCCTTCCTCGTCCTGATATGGCTCTGCGTAGTCGGCTGGACGTTAAGCAACAAATAAACAAACAAACAAACAAATTGGTGAACATAATACCAATAAGACCTTGGGGGAACAAATTTGTTGGGAGCGGCTGAGAAAAGAAAATCATACATATGGAAGAAATTAAATTTTGAGTAAATTAGCGTGTATTATTTGTTCATGGCTCATTTTAATTTTTGATGAAAAGAAATTGTTGCTATCATTTGTGTGATAATCCTGTATGAATTGTTTTTCAAAAATCAAATTTTACATGATTTTTCCTGTGAAAACGGTCATTTCACTTACGTCAGTTATGTGTGATGTTTGTTCTGCTTTATACACCATGTTTTGCATCACTGTGTAATTTTGATGTTACGGTCAACTTACAGGAAGCTTTGTGTGGTCTGTTGTGTAATGGATGTTTTTTCCTGCAGCTTTGCAGTTTATTTGTTTCTCTTTCATTGTTTTTTTTTTATCTCTTACAATAGTTTTTTTTCTTCTGAAGTGGGTAGTAGAATTTAAAAATAACAGTAAAAAGAGAGACACATGTACTAAAAGAAAGAAAAGAAAAGAAATTCATCCGATGAACGTGAGCCCCCCACGGGTTAGGGGGAGTCCCATATTGGTTGGGACGAGAAAGAATTTACCCGATGGTCCCCAGCATGTCGTAAGAGGCGACTAACGGATTCTGTTTCTCCTTTTACCCTTGTTAAGTGTTTCTTGTATAGAATATAGTCAATGTTTGTAAAGATTTTAGTCAAGCAGTATGTAAGAAATGTTAAGTCCTTTGTACTGGAAACTTGCATTCTCCCAGTAAGGTAATATATTGTACTACGTTGCAAGCCCCTGGGGCAAATTTTTGATTAGTGCTTTTGTGAACAAGAAACAATTGACAAGTGGCTCTATCCCATCACCCCCCTTCCCTCCGTCGCGATATAACCTTGAACGGTTGAAAACGACGTTAAACACCAAATAAAGAAAGAAAGAAAGGATGAACGTGAGCGTTAGTAGCCATGAAACAACGCTGCCATTGATTATTATTAATTAATTGTTTACCATGGGTTGGCACTAACATTTCATGAACCATGCGTTCAGAGCTAATTTTGTTTGCCGAATGACAAATAAAAACTGTTTTAGCACAGATTCTTTGGATCAGTGTGAATAGATCATGTGCACAAAGGTTACTTTCCTGTTGAGTTGAGTTTATACAACTTTGGTTCATAACATTCGTGTTTGCTGCGATACAGAGAGAAATGTTTTAATAAAGAACTGAAGCTCTGACATAGCAGATTACACCAGTTTATCCTACATACGTGAGAGAGACACCCGTGAGATAATAATCGTTCAAATCATGTATATCATGTAAATGAGGTCATGTCTAGCAACTCTGGCAGGGACCTGTTTATCCACTGCTTATGATGCCAAAGTCACCGAGACAAACGTCATTATAGAAACAAAAAATTGCGCTCGCTAATTACCCTCGATGAATCTTTAGAACTAACACGTCACGCCACACTTTCAGAGTGACGTTTCTTTGCTTTGACGTAATAGATTGCACGAGGCTTTATAAGAGATTGAGGTTTCAAAACAAGCGTCTTCAATTTAGCTGCCTCGTCTGCAAGACATTTTCAGTAAAATACACGTAAGTACAGTATGCAGGATAAACAGAATACTACATAGCTTGCTGTGTCGTACCAGATTTACACTCGTTGCTTTCTCAAATAGTGAACAGCTCGCTTTCGCTCGCAGTTCAATATTTAAAAAAACAACTCGTGTAAATCTGGTACGACACAGCAAGCCATGTTGTATTTTCTATTTATGAGAGTCCCTATTTCCATGGCATTGTTTCTCTTTTTGCAGCATGGCTGTGCTAATAACACACACATTGTTAGGGAGGGGGGGGGGTCTGTATTTTGTTCAAATGTAACTCATGGTCTGATGATTTTGTTCCCATACATTAGATATAACTTCAAACCGAATGTCAGCTTATCCATCAACTGCAGGATATATAGACTCAGAAATGTGCTTGTACACGTATATTCAAGGAATAGCATCTCGCTTTGACTTTTGTTGGTAGTTATTATCTACAGTAGCCTGTTTTAGAAATTTGTGTTCATGTCCTAACTAACTTTTCAGTGTCAGGCATTAAAAATGATACATTTCTGAAGATTATTGATTGTTATTGTGGCTCTGTACATTTCCTCATGAAATTATCATATACTTTTCTTTTTAATTTATTTTTGTGTGTGTATTCATTTTTGTGTGTTAGATGCTGTTGAATGCACATCATGTGTGAATGTGTCCGTTGTACATCTTAATTGAAATGCAATTATCATCACAGTTCTGATGTATATGTTTTGTTGTGGGAGATAATAAAAGTAACCAAAAAAGGATTCCTTGTCCTCTTGGATCTATTCTGTCACCGGAGAGAAATGTTGCCAACACTTCTCAGGGTTTAGCCTGGAAGAAAAAGACAATGGGACATTTGTCCCCCTCAACCTAATTATGATGGGACATTACATAGTCGAAGGCAAAACGCGCAACGCAGGCTAGGCGGTCCGACAATGCTTTTGTCAAAAGATGCAAAATAGTGCTATTTGGTGCCATCTTGTCGATCGCCTTTTTTTTACACTTTGAGTCCAGCTCTTGATATTTTCTTCTTCTTATCGATCACTCATGGGAGTGAAATGCATTGCACTGTCGTTACGCGCACTTTGGCCCAGCGCATCCGTCTTCAGCAGTGGTTTCTTCTCCGACTTTTCCTTGTCGTAGGAGGCTTGCCGTCCATGGCTGCAGAAGTTCCCCTTCCTTGGTTTTTTGTCTGAGTGATCCTTCTCATACCCCATTAGCCTCGGGGAGAGATGGCTGAATTAGTCTGACCTCTACCCTTTGACCTGTCCAGCTTGGGTGGCCCTACCAGGAGTTTACACTCCCGCCGGCATAGCTCTCTGGGTCATCGAGGCACTCAAACCACCACACCGCGCTAAGGAATCAGCCTTGTGGTGGGCTCTTGATATGAAACTGGTGGTCTTCTGTAGAAACACCATAATCAATTCACGATTGGTTAAAGCCCATACAGTATCTCGTCTCGTCAGCACAGGGCGCAAGTCAAAGCTTTGCTGGTGTTATAATTTTACAGTGTGGAAGTTTTATTTATCAGTTCAACCCACATGACCATTCTTCTTTGCATCATTGGCTATTTTGAGTTCCTCCCCTTGGTCTGTTCAACCTGAGGTATGAATGTAATCAGTCACCATTAATTCCCTGCGACAGAGCGTAAGTTCTTTTCTTGCAGTTGTTCGTGCTTGTTCTCTCTCCTTGGGGCGGGGACGTTGCTCAGTCGGTGATCATGAGCAATATCACTTAGGCCAAACAAAAATATATGTTGGTTTAGGGTAACATGACCAACAAAAATAGTGTCGGTAGGTTGGCTTTTTTTATTCTATTTTTTTAAATTTTTAGTCTCGGTATGGTTTGCAAAATGTGCCACAGGTTGTTTTTTTTTAAATTTGAAAAATGAAGAAAAAGTTTTAGGGGCGGCGGGAAAACACAAATCGGCCGGGTTACCCTAAACCAACATATATTTTTGTTTGGCCTTACTATATATTGAGCAGTACACTCAATGATTCTTTAGAGCCTTACATTTCAAGATCAGAAAAAGTTTACTCAAAATTCAAGTCTTTTTGACTAGTGATAGTATAAGAACACGAAGACATTAAAGTTATCCCATCTTATTGTCCAAGCAAAGTTTCATTTAAACTGACAGTGCATGTAGACAGGATCAAATCAGTGGAGGACAAATCAAGCCCAACCCCTTCCGCTCCTACAAAAAGAAGGAGAGAGAGAGAGAGGGAGAGAGAGGGGGAGAGAGAGAGAGAAGGATTCTTAGTGAATCACATCATGTTCCAAATAGTTTCTTTGACTGGAAACACAAACAAATAGACAAGACAATAGACATCTTGGTTGGGGGGGGGGGGGGGGGGGGTACTGCAATACACTTTCCTAGACTTGAAGAGGTGTCGGGGTTGCCAGAAGCTCGCATTGATCGATCACTTATAATATACCACCTATATTAGTGCAGATAGTGCTCCATACCAGAACATTTGTGTTTTTAGCTATATATTTCAAGGGAAGTAACTCCGAACTGGTAAGGCCTGGGAGAAAATGCGCGAGCAACCTTCGTCACTCGTGCACAGCTTCAAGTTGCCAGCAAAAAAAATACTGAGTCATTTTTGAACGATATTGACAGGGTACCAAGAAAAGCACGGAGAACAACGATGTATGTATTCTAATTTAGTGACAACAATAATGAACGATGCTAATGTTATTCTTACAGGGAAATTGATTGTAATGGGACTGCACGTGTACGGTGTAGGCTAAAGTCAGAGTAAAGTTACTCTGAGTTACTCTGAGTGTGAAAGCAGCTTTCCTCGACCCCCCGCGGGTTCCCAATATCTGGGCCAGCTGCAGGGTGTCACTGTAAGAGGATGTTAATCTTAACGGAGTGGCTCGGGATCCAACTCACCGGATCCAGGGCCCCCAGGCTCGGGAACTGGCAGTCAGTCACCTGTCTGTATCTCACAAAATAGACTTTCCTATTTTTCATCCTTCACTCGGCTTGCCAGTCGGTAGTGAAATGTGCCAGAGACCATCAGGTCACTGGTTTGAGCCTGTCATTGTCGGTTCGTTTTTATTTTTTCTGTAAAAAACAGGGGTGGGACTTTTCTGCGAATCCGCGGACACAACTTACGAATTCCGCTGGGGTAATCTATTTTTTTCCGCGTCCCATTTCATCACAGTATCTATAACTTGTTGACTGAATGATATGGAGAGAAGTGAAGATGGAACATAACATTGGAGGCTTGAGAGTTAAATTGTGCTGACTGAAAACTCCTGATAACTAATAGTATTTTTGAGCTTCAATGCATTGGGGCATCACTTGGATCATATTATTGCCAGTATTGGATTATGGATACATGGTTCATTACGTAAACATGCACCATTACAATGTTACCATTGTTGTGTGAAAGTGTGTTTTTTGTTTGTGTGAAAGTGTGGGGTTTTTTTTTTGGGGGGGGGGGGGGGGGGGAGTGAGGAGAATGTCTTTTTTACCTGATCCAAACAAGTTGAATTTTAGTCTCAGAATGTACCAGATTGCACAGATTTTAATGTCCCATTTTAAAAAAATTCGGGGGAGCATGCCCCCGAACTCTCCTAGAAAAAAAGGATTTCCTCGTTTTTCATCACAAGAGAGTCCCATCCCTGAAGAAATAATCTGTTTAACTTATTCCCCCCCCCCCCCCACCCCCCTCTTAACCTTCCTTTGCTCTATTCTTTATTCGAAAGCATTCCGGTGATTGAACTGAGATCGCAACAACAGCAGCTTACAAGTCACTCAATGATTGCCCGGATCAATGAATTCGTCCGCGAACCAAGCAACGTGTGTCCTAGTTAAAACAAAATGCAGTAAATCAATACTTAACATGGAAACAAACAAAAAACAACAAACATGTTTTATTTATGGCACAAGATAAATCTACTTTGCATCGAGATACTTTAACAGAATCTTGCCGACACCTGTGAACGAACCGCATCTCTTGCTACGGTCAGTCGCTCATAAGTGACCACGCTGAAATACACATCTTTCTGAATCCAACACTGGTCATTATCAATCTTTCTCCACAGTTCTTTGAATTGAACAGCGATTAGTACTCCTACGCAAACACAAAATAATGATTTACAGGGCGAGCACCCATGCGAGTGCCAGGTCATGAGCCTTGGGGCTCGAGCACTGACTCGCCGGTGCTTGACCCCCCAGGCTCAGGAACAGGCTCGCGAGACCTCCAGCCACGGCCTAATCCCAAATACGCATAGTCAGTCTTGAGGATTCCAGCATCTTCTTCTTTGTTCATGGGACTCACACGTTCATTCATGATTTTTTGCACAAGTGGATTTTTACGTTTGTGACTGTTTTTACCCCGCCATTCAGGCAGCACACGCTGATTTCGGGGGAGGCATGCTGGGTATTTTTGTGTTTCTATAACCCACCAAACTCTGACATGGATTACAGGATCTTTTCTGTGCGCACTTGGTCTTGAGCTTGTGTGTACACACAAAGAGGGTTTAAGTCACTAGCAGGTCTGCACAAAAGTTGACCTGGGAGATCGGAAAAATCTCTACTCTTAACCCACCAGGCGGCAGCGACCGGGATTCCAACTCACGACCTCCCGATTAGGAGGCCGACGTCTTACCCTATGCCACTGCGCCCGTCATTCCAGCATCTAAATACGAGATCCATGAATATTAGAAGCAAGGGAGCAGAAAATATGAACATTATAAAAGGAATCAAGTATCAACCTTCTGTCACACACAAAATAACACAATTCCGGCTGCTCTTTATTTGAGTATTTTGAGGTAAATGGCAGGATTTCAGCACCGTTAGTCTTAATACAGTCTGCAATATTTCATTGTGCCTCACAAGTTAAGAAATATATTCTACCCAATTTCTTTTCTCATAAATTGCATGAAACCCCCCGCGGGTTAGGGGGAAGAATTTACCCGATGCTCCCCAGCATGTCGTAAGAGGCGACTAACGGATTCTGTTTCTCCTTTTACCCTTGCTAAGTGTTTCTTGTATAGAATATAGTCAATGTTTGTAAAGATTTTAGTCAAGCAGTATGTAAGAAATGTTAAGTCCTTTGTACTGGAAACTTGCATTCTCCCAGTAAGGTCATATATTGTACTACGTTGCAAGCCCCTGGAGCAATTTTTTGATTAGTGCTTTTGTGAACAAACAATTTTTTTAATTTTTTTATATTTTTTTTAATAAGAAACAATAAGTGGCTCTATCCCATCTCCCCCCCCCCCCCCCCCCCCCCCCCCTTTCCCCGTCGCGATATAACCTTCGTGGTTGAAAACGACGTTAAACACCAAATAAAGAAAGAAAGAAAGAAATTGCATGAACATAATGACGTCTCTGATAGCAGTGAACGTGATTAGCAGTGTACTGATCTCTTAGTGTTAGTGTTACATATTATGCAAACATTGGCTTTTTAATTACTTCCCTTTATTTTTAATGTTTTAGTGTGTGTGAGTGTGTACATTGTTTATGTGTGATTGAGAGATACAATAAGGAGGATACCAAAGACATCAGTTAAAATAAAATAGTTGTGTTTTCTGTTGCAGATGTACACTGTGGACAGGGCGGCTGAATGGCACACTGATACCTACCCGACAGACTTGGTGCCGAGAATAGCAGAGTGAGCGGCAGCTGGCGGAGGTTGGGCTGGAGGAGATTCAGATGGAACTAGCGTGTGATGAGGCCGTTGCCTGCGGACAGTGGGACCGGGTCTTCCAACTGCTGCATGATGGGCTGAGCCCCAGCGAGAAAGTGGTTGAGGAGCTGTGTGGTAACAAGATGGGGGAGCGTCTGGCAGCCCTGTATCCTGACCACACCATGACCAGCGGCCTGAGAGGACCGCTACTTGTGGGGGCGGTCAAGCATGGCCATGGAGACACAGCCTTGCACGTCATTCACCATCAGTCTGTGTCGGACACAGAGGTGATGGAAGCCATCCGGTTGGCTGTGCATCTCCACGACAAAGATACTCTGTTGCAACTCCTTACAAGTTCTCCCAGATGTCGCCGTGTCTTCAAACACAAATTTCACAAAGAGCAGTGGAAGGAAGGTGCTCAGGGCTCTGAGTGTGATGATGACAGTAGTTTGGTAGGAGAACTAGGCTGGATCTTTGATGCTTTGTGCAAACATAGTGAAGATGATCTCGCTGTTCACATTGCAGCAACTAAAGCTTCAAAAGGGGAGACGGAGTTCCTTCAACGATTTCTGACATTGAAACCCAAATCTTCTGCGTTGACGTGGAGAAAGCTGAGGATTACTTTGGGGAAACTTCACAACTGCAATCAGCCTGCATTCAGAGATGCTGTGCATGCTCTCTGCGATAGGTCCAAGGATGATGTGAGTCGTCTGTTTCGAGAGGTGCTTCGTCTTGGGGATGTAACTCTCGCCCAGAGTCTTATTGACTATGGCATTCAGAGGAAGGACCTGAAGTTTGCCCTTCCCTGGATCATGTTACAGGACGATCCTCAGTGCTTTGTTGAAGTACTGTCTTACTTTGGTCGTTGTTTTGATCTCAGTAACCCAGGTGCGAGCCGAGATGACTTCAACCATGCTATCATGAAGCCCTTAAAAGAAGAGAAGTACAACTTCATCAAGGTGGCGAGTAAGAAAATTCTAACTTGGCTTCCACCAAGACGGGACAGTCTTATAGAGGTGATGATAGAAGCTGTGTTGGAGATTAAGGCCTGGGTGTTCTTGTCAAGCTTCACTGCTGTGTTGGAATTCGGTGTCCACAGAGAACATTTTCTGAACCGCTGTCTGCAGGAGATGTTGACGGATGATGCAACATGGCAAAGTTGTGGCACTGCCTTTAATTTGTGTTTGAAGGAGGTTTACTTCTGTCTCGGAGACATGAGAAGGCTTGTCAACTTGATGCGCAAGAAGACTCTGGGAGAGGAGTGGCCTGTGGGTGTGGCCACTTTGGCTCAGTGGTGCTTGGCGGAGTCACACTCCAACCTGGCTGTGCTGCTGGGTTTTGTGCTGGCTGACTGGCAACTTGTGGGGGCCGCTTTGAGTCAGCCGTCCCTGGACCTCCATGAATCGTTTCTCCGTCTTGCAGTGAGCCAGGCCATCGAAGAAAAAGCGTATCCAACTGGAAGTGCTCTCATGAAACTTTGGCCCATGACTGTGCAGCACATTTTCCACTTGGATGTATGCATTTACAGCTACAAGGATAGGGCAAAGCTGGCTGAGCTGTGTGAGGAGGAAGGGCTCCATGACTGGGCTCTGGTCTTGTCTGCAGATCACGTGTCTTTATTGAGAGACAAGGTGCAGGCCTGTCAGAGTCAGGTAGCACTGGCCCACCTTCTAAAACAGGCTACTAGTCAAGGAGAGTGGGACATTGTCAAAGAGCTTTTGGTGCGAATCATTGATGGCCCTGCTTTATTTGAGAATGTTCTGCTGACTGCAGCTCAACAGGGCCAACTTGGGGTTATGGAATTAGTGATGGATCGTGTGGATGCCAGTAGCGTTGCAGAGAACTATGGATACAGACCACTTATGTACTGGGCGGCTGATTGTAGAAACAAAGAAACCAGCTTAGAAATGGCTCGCCTCTGCGTCGCTTCTGGTCTTTCAACCTTCCAGAGGCAGAGAGAGGTCGACTTTGAGCAACACCCACTCACAAGTCATTTCCACTGTCCTCTGCATCGTAGCATGGAGCTAATAAACGTGCCTGTTGTACGCCTCATTCTCAAATCTGGAGCGTTGACGAACAAGAGACTGCACGAAGAAAGGCTTGAAGTTGAAAGTGACTTTGAAACATTAATGGACATGAGGTTCCTTTGCATCAAAACGTGGAAGAAAGGCTACAGAATGATCGTGGCAGCAGCAGCCAACCCGTGCCGTTTGGAGCATATGGCTCGCCTGGCGGTATCACACGCCATCAGCTGTCGGCCAGGTCGACAAGAGAGAATCAAGGGTCTGCCTGTGCCGGAACGCATCAAGGACCTTATCAAGTTCAAGGACGTCCTGTCAAGCACGGAGGAGGAGGAGGAGGAGGAGGAAGAAGTTGTTGTCCATGCTGGCACTTTACGGAGTGATTTTAATGCTAGTGATATAGAGAGTGATTCTCTTTCCAGCGATCCTTTGGGTGATACCAGTGATCAGTGGTCTGCAGAGTCCGAACTGGAAGAGATGTAGAGAGGCGGGATGCCAAGTTTAGGAACTGTTGTCGCCCAGGAAGGTATTGTAGTTTTAATAAACCGAGGAAGAGGTGCAGAGAATACGGACAGTTGTGTTTATTGTATGGACAGTGATCATGTTTTATAGAGAAAATTGGCTTCAGAAGAAATTGAAGTTAAAAGCGGCAGTTCACTGAAAGAGGTGCAGAGAATACAGACAGTTTTGTTTATTGTAAGGACAGTGATCATGTTTCACAGAGAAAATTTGGCTACAGAAGAATTTGCAGTTCAAGGAGGCAGAACTGAAGGAGGTGCAGAGAATATCATGGGATTTGTTGTTGGGAAAAAAGGGAATGTAAAACTTAAGACCCCACTGAGTAAGTTGGTTCTGTTTAGAAGTCATGTTTTATTTTGACAATTAGGTTATGAGATAATAAGAGCCCGATTCTAGTGAAGATGAAATGACAGCTAAAATTCTGGTCTTGTGTAGTGTCAAGCCACTGAAGCGGATAATAATAACTGTTGGTTTTTCCAATCAAGAGTGAGGAGAGGGACAATCGTCTTGACTGACTTAGTTTGATGTTCATTTGTTGTTTGTGTGTACATGAATGTGTGTGTGTGTGTGTGTGTGTGTGTGTGTGTGTGTGCCTATACTCATGTGTGTGTGCATGCGAGAGTGTGTGTATGTACTATATGGATGAGTGTGTATGTGGCCTTGTCGTTGGAAACAAACATTTCAATGATTTGTTGAGGCCTAAGGCGTGACTATCTTTCTTATTTCCTGTCTTATTCTAGTACTATAATGTATTACATTATTAACAGCATTTTTTACCAAAGAGGGGAGTAGACCGAGGACCCCCCACGGGTTAGGGGGGGAAGAATTTACCCGATGCTCCCCAGCATGTCGTAAGAGGCGACTAACGGATTCTGTTTCTCCTTTTACCCTTGTTAAGTGTTTCTTGTATAGAATATAGTCAATGTTTGTAAAGATTTTAGTCAAGCAGTATGTAAGAAATGTTAGGCCAAAAAAAAAAAAGGTCTGTTTTTTACTGTAACATAGGCCCAAAAAATAGGGTCGGTGGGTCGGGATTTTTTTTTTCTTTTCCAAAAAACCATATTTTTACGTTATTTTGCCAAAAAAACCCAAAAGATTTTTTTTAATTTTGTTTTCCCAAATGCCAAAAAAAGTCTAGGGTCGCGCGAAAAAAATAGGGTCGGTCGGGTTACCGTAAACAGACTATTTTTTTGGGGGGGCCTTAAGTCCCTTGTTCTGGAAACTTGCATTCTCCCAGTAAGGTCATATATATATTGTACTACTTTGCAAGCCCCTGGAGCAATTTTTTGATTAGTGCTTTTGTGAACAAGAAACAATTAACAAGTGGCTCTATCCCATCCCCCCTCCCCCCCCTTTCCCCATCGCGATTTAACCTTGAACGGTTGAAAACGACGTTAAACACAAAATAAAGAAAGTAGACTGAGGTCTGGGAACAACCAATGATGGCGTTAGTATTTTCTCATTTTAACCGTTAAAATACTGGTAATTACCGGTTAATGCCAATACTGAACAACAGGTTTTTTTTACTCATCTAGAAACTTGTTTGTACACACCTTATTATTTGCAGTTCACTTTTAACATTCCAATTTATGTTCGGAGGATGTTGCTAGTTTTTTACTGTTGCATTTTATTTGTATTTTTAATGAAACTTGATACGGACTATTTGTTTTAAAAAGAATATGATGTAGGATTCAATAAACTATTGTTTTTTTAATTTTGTGTGTGATGCCTTATGTGTGTATGTTTGCGCGTACATGCTTACTGTGTGCTTTTTTTGTATGCTCGTCTTCTGGGTGTCTACGTATGTTGTGATATTGTTCCGCTCTCTCTCCCTCACTCCTCTCTGCACCTTCTCTCTCCTCTCATGCTCTCTCCCTTTTCCCCCTTTAACCTTCACCGTGCTTCGTGGGTCGTGGACGACCCAGAGCCTCACAAAATCGTCATTATTTCTGAAACTATGTGGAGTTTTTCATTGAGACTTCATGTAATCTCTAATCACCATACGACCTTCCCATTGCCCAACTTTTGAAAGATTATCTTTGTAAACAAACAAATAAACGATGACGTAATTTGAACTACACAGTCCGGATGATGTGGGTCGTGGACGACCCATATGGAATTGCGCAAGGACTTTTACGTTGTTTATCCGTATTCGGATGGCGTGGGTCGTGTACGACCCATACTCTGCAAAGAGGCGGCAAAACGTTTATCCCGATTCGGATGGCGTGGGTCGTGTATGACCCATACTTTTTACGTTGAATCCTTCTTTAGAAAGTATGGGTCGTACACGACCCACATCATCCGGGCTGTGTAGTCCAACGCGTGATCCGGTGAAGGTTAAAGTTAGCCTTTATGTTTTCAACTTCAAAATACAAGGCAGTCCTGGGAACCCATTCAATTTTGCTGTATTTTGTACGCTTGATTGTGTAAAATACAATCAGTATGGTTGGTAGACAAAAAATACAAGAACAGTTCTTAAGACTGTTTTTTTCTTTGTTTCTTTTAATGATTAAAATAACTTCATAACTCTGCATTTAATAATAATAATAATAATAAATGAGCATTTATATAGCGCAACATCATAACTTTACAATTATGCTCTTTGCGCTCGACACATTTAAAATTAAAACACAGTTATACAAGCATTTACATCTACATTCATAGTCAGCAACGCTTAATTAAAAGCATACACCATCAAACATACATACAAAAGATTCTTCCACTAACTAAGTAATAAAAACATGAATAAAAATAGGTAGTGAAAACAAGGAAATACCAGCTGAATACCCTTAATTTGATCAATGCGTACAGGTTTTATTGAGTCACTTGAGAAAAAGTGACTATGTAATCGGTCAGTGTTAGTCTGTCCGGCCGGCCGTCCGGCCGGCCGTCCGTAGACACCACCTTAACGCTGGACTTTTCTCGGAAACTATCAAAGCGATCGGGCTCATATTTTGTTTAGTCGTGACCTCCAATGACCTCTACACTTTAACGATGGTTTCGTTGACCTTTGACCTTTTTCAAGGTCACAGGTCAGCGTCAAAGGAAAAATTAGACATTTTATATCTTTGACAAAGTTCATCGGATGTGATTGAAACTTTGTAGGATTATTCTTTACATCAAAGTATTTACATCTGTAGCCTTTTACGAACGTTATCAGAAAAACAAGGGAGATAACTAGCCTTTTCTGTTCGGCAACACACAACTTAACGTTGGGCTTTTCTCGGAAACTATAAGAGTGACCGGGCTCAAATTTTATGTGAACGTGACTCCCAGTGACCTCTACACTTTGACGTCTGCTTTGGTGACCTTTGACCTTTTTCAAGGTCACAGGTATGTCTTGAAGGAAAAAAATTGAAATATCATATCTCTGAAACTATTCATCGGATTTGATTCAAACTTTATAGGATTATTCTTTACATCAAATTATTTACATCTGTATTGTGTTGTGAATAGCAATTTCTTCCTGTCCATCTGATGCCTCATATAATATTCAGAACTGTGAAAGTGACTCGATCGAGCGTTTGCTCTTCTTGTCTTTACACATTGAAAAAAAGCATTTATTTTGAAATGTATTGGTAAAATGAATTAAAAGGTGCAATGTACACGTGTGAAGCATGTTTGAATTATCGATGTTCAAATGTTGTGTGCAGTATTCTCATTTTTCCGAAAATACACCGAGTTTGTTTGAGAATACATACTCCAAATGCAAAACAGGGGTTCACAGGGCGGACAAGGAGACAGAAGCTACAGCTTTAAATATAAACCATGTCCAAAACAGGATTCTTGTGTTAACTTTACTTAGATTTTATATTTATTATCTGGAAAGGCAAGCAAACAAAGCATTAGAAAAATATGAACAAACAAAAAACGAAAGTACTGACAAGCACACTTTATTTTCATTTTTTTTCATTTAGCAAACCAGTTGGCTTTGAATTCTTTAAACTTAGTTGTGGTAAAAAAAAAAAAGACCACTAGACTTAAAGATGAAAGAATTTGAAAGATTTTGTTTCAATTTTCAAAAGGATCAAAACACCAGAATCAATTCAGGATTGACAAAAGACCATACAGTACCTCATCAGCACAGGGCGCAAATCAAACCTCTGCTGGTGTTATATTTTTACAGGGTGGAAGGGTTCTTTTGCAGGTCAAGGAACAAACACCGACATAACCATTCTTCAATCAATATGAGGCTTATATCGCGCGTATTCCGTGGGTACAGTTCTAAGCGCAGGGATTTTTATTTATTTTTTATTTTTTATTTTTTAATTTTGTTAAAAATATTTTTATTTTATTTTATGCAATTTTATATCGCGCACATATTCAAGGTGCAGGGATTTATTTATGCCGTGTGAGATGGAATTTTTTAACACAATACATCACGCATTCACATCGGCCAGCAGATCGCAGCCATTTCGGCGCATATCCTACTTTTCACGGCCTATTATTCCAAGTCACACGGGTATTTTGGTGGACATTTTTTATCTATGCCTATACAATTTTGCCAGGAAAGACCCTTTTGTCAATCGTGGGATCTTTAACGTGCACACCCCAATGTAGTGTACACGAAGGGACCTCGGTTTTTCGTCTCATCCGGAAGACTAGCACTTGAACCCACCATCTAGGTTAGGAAAGGGGGGGGGAAAATTGCTAACGCCCTGACCCAGGGTCGAACTCGCAACCTCTCGCTTCCGAGCGCAAGTGCGTTACCACTCGGCCACCCAGCCCAGTATACACAAAGACAGACACACATACACACACAGACCGACACATAGGCCGACACAAACTCTCTCTCACAGACACACGCACAGACAGACAGACAGACAGACAGACTTGACCAATACTCTTCTTTGCATCATTGACTATTTTTAGTCGGCTTGAGTTCCTCCACTTCAACCTGAAGTATAAACCAGGCATGGGAATTGAAAAAAAGTTTAAAAAAAGGCTGAACATTTGTAAGTTATATCAAAGTTGACGGCGCAAAGCCTTGTCCGGGGGTATATGCTCCCCCGAAAAAAGTGTTCTCCACAGAACCCAAATTGTGCAATTTGGTGTCATCTGAGCTCCAAGTTTGCCATTAAATTCAGTTTTCAGAACCATTTTTGTCTCCCCCATTCATTTTTTCATCGGACAATTTTGTTTTTTCGGTGGAAGAACAAATTTTTTTTTGGGCGAAAATTTGCCTTTCGGCGGACAATTCCCATGCCTGATAAACGTACTCATTCACCTTATCTGAGGTAGAGCATAAGTTCTCCTCTTGCAGTTGTTCGTGGTTATGTTGCGCTTGTTTCAAGATGATCGCCAGTACCTTCTCTGACATTTCGTCACACAATGTTTCTCTGTCTGCCTGACCCCCCGCGGGTTAGGGGGGTTAGGGGGAAGAATTTACCCGATGCTCCCCAGCATGTCGTAAGAGGCGACTAACGGATTCTGTTTCTCTTTTTACCCTTGTTAAGTGTTTCTTGTATAGAATATAGTCCATTTGTGTAAAGATTTTTAGTCAAGCAGTATGTAAGAAATGTTAAGTCCTTTGTACTGGAAACTTGCATTCTCCCAGTAAGGTAATACATTGTACTACGTTGCAAGCCCCTGGAGCAAATTTTTGATTAGTGCTTTTGTAAACAAGAAACAATTGACAAGTGGCTCTATCCCATCTCCCCCCTTTCCCCGTCGCGATATAACCTTCGTGGTTGAAAACGACGTTAAACACCAAATAAAGAAATAAAGAAAGATGTCTGCCTGACGTCTGCTTTAGATTCAGGAGACACAAACGCATCCTCTCTTTGCTTCTTTCTTTTTCTTTCTCAGGTTCCTTTGCAGAATATACCATGCAAGGGAGTCCCAGTTTATGTCTTCACACTTTCGTCTGTCGTTCCTTCTGTCTTCTCGATCTGCTGTCTCATCACCCACACACGTTTTATTTACAGGCGACTAGTTATCCTCTAATTTCTTGCGCTTCTTTTTCTTGTTATCTGTTTCATCATCTGTCTTCAGTGTTTCATCAGTCGTGCAGATTTCACTTGTAGAACACTTGTTTCCCTCTGTCTTTTTGTGCTTCTTTTTCATAACCGTTCCTTCTTTCATCTTGTCGACTGTTTGATTACTTGTACATTTTTCTGTCACACACTTTTCTTCTGTTTTCTTGTGCTTCTTTCTCTTTTTCATCACTGTTTCTACCTCTGTGGTTTCAGCAATTTCACTATCCACACACTTTCTGGTGTTTAATGACAGACTGTCCTCTGTATTCTTTTGCTTTTTTTTCTTCTTCTTCTTTGTAGCTTTTTGACCAGATTTGCCACCGACACCGTTTATTTCACTATCCACACACTTTCTGGTATTTGATGACAGACTGTCCTCTGTATTCTTTTGCTTTTTTTTCTTCTTCCTCTTCTTCTTTGTGGCTTTTTGACCAGAATTGGGTGTGCCTTTTGCAGAAGCAGAAACAAATTCACCCTGAATGACCGACTTTTCCAAAGGGCTGGGACCTAAACCAACCAGCAATCTGCGTTCCTTGGAAAGGAAGTCCTCTGTTACTGCTGCTGACGCCAGCCGTTCATCTTCAGAACTGTGAAAACAAAAAATAGAACAAGCTTTTAACAGAAAACCAAAACACTCTTCCTCCCAAACACACAGACGTTCCACAGACACATTCTCTCTCCCTCTCTCCTTTAATGATCAAATGTGGGCAGTTTCATAAATGGTCAAATCTTTGCTCTTTAACTATGACTGGAAAATGGTCTTAAATAACTGAAACACACACACACACACACACACACACACACACACACACATAATACCAAACTTTAAAGAAGAAAGGTAATCAAACATCCTAAAATGGTCTTTCAAAGGTGATATTTCCCACGCATACACTACCCCACTCTCGTCTAATCTAATCTATCCATGTTGATTGGAACCCCCAAGTTAAGACTTCCTCCATTTTACATGGGTGGGACTGACAAATTTCATGAATACAGAAGAATTTTAAGGCGTGGTTTGGGGGCCCCCAGACGCTGAAGGATTTGTATAATTAACCACCAAAAAAACGTCACCACAGATATTACGAATCCGGATTTCTGGAATATACCGGAAGAATCCCACCCATGCTTTTAAAACCTCAGTTTTTTGGATTTCCTATTTATATCTTCTGCAAATTTACCCCCATTTTAAGACTCCCTCCTTTTTAAGACCTGATTAATTAAGCAATTGGCAAGGACGACTGAAAACAGTTCTTTAGAGGTCCTTGGCAATTGGTTAAAACAGTGTTTTATTCAAATACAAGTTTACAAAGCCATGAAAAATATGTTTTAATAAAGGAGCACAACAAGATAAACTTATGAATGTGCTCTTGGAGACAAAATAATGAATTGGCGGACGATATTGTAAATTCTTAATTAAGCAATTAATGTTGACTGACCTGCCAGAAGAACTGGAGCTGACCTTACGGCGCTTCTGTCGTGGCTGTGGGGTCACATCAGGAACATCGTACACAAGTCTAGAGGAGGCTGAAAACAGTGGAACACCTGAAAACAGAAAGACATAAGATTGATTTCAACCATGCTGGGCTAACACACCAAAAAAGTGAAAAACCTGAAAGGCCAGAGTCCACGGCGGCGCCCCCCAGAAGCTGAGGCTTTTTTTTTATTATCTTGTAGGGACAAAGTACAAAGTTTTACTTTAAGAAACCGGATTTTCCAGTTTTAAAAGTTTTCAAAAACCGGATTTTCTGCGAGAACCGGAAAGGTGTTACTGTTAGCCCTGACCGTGTGCAGTACACTAGGAATGTTGCTTGGCTTGAGAACATTCAATACATTCAAACACAACGAACTAAAAAACAATAATTATCAAAAGGTAATGTAGAGAATTTTGCAAATGCAAAAGCTATTCTCGAGAGAAAGAAAGAGATTTAGGAATGCCAATGAGTCTTCTGTTCATGAGTCAGATCAGAAAAAGCTAAACTATTTTGCACTCTATAACACACATGCACGCACGCACGCACGCACACACACACACACACACACACATTCAATGACAATAAATGAACATGCATAGGGATCTATATAAACATATACAAAACTCAGATAAGCAAAACTGTATGAAAAGAGAAGAGCAAAAACTCAAAGAAAGACATTGAAAAGCATGGAAACAAGCAGCCTGTCCAACAAACAAATAGCCGTTTAAACAGAATTTAACAGAAAAAGAAATCAAACCTACCTTCTTCTGGCACACTGTTGCAGTCGAGCCAGTTCATGTGTTCAACTTTTGGTGTTCCCTCAGGACAGAATTCTATCGTACTGGAATAAAAAAAATATTCTAAATATCATCAGCAAACAGCACAAAACAATGCCAACAACAAACAAAACTAATAAATGAAACTAAGCAAGCATGTTGTATTTTCTCTCTCTCAGCAACACATGTTTGCAAGTCAAAATTCTGACTCCAAAACCGAACTACATTTATCACCATCTGAACAACATTTAAGAAACACATGTTAAATCTCATTAACACATACTAAAGCCGCTAACTCTGGGCGGGGATGTAGCTCAGTCGGTAGCGCGCTGGATTTGTATCCAGTTGGCCGCTGTCAGCGTGAGTTCGTCACCACGTTCGGCGAGAGATTTATTTCTCAGAGTCAACTTTGTGTGCAGACTCTCCTCGGTGTCCGAACACCCTCGTGTGTACACGCAGGCACAAGACCAAGTGCGCACGAAAAAGATCCTGTAATCCATGTCAGAGTTCGGTGGGTTATAGAAACACGAAAATACCCAGCATGCTTCCTCCGAAAGCGGCGTATGACTGCCTAAATGGCGGGGTAAAAACGGTCATACACGTAAAAGCCGTGGGAGTTTCAGCCCATGAACGAACAAACAAACAAACAAACAAACGCTAACTCTAAATCAATGCTGTACAGTGAGACCCCTCTTTTTTTTAAGACCTCCAAACATCTAAGAAAATCAGGTCTTAAAAAGGAGAAAGTCTTAAAATTGGGAGTCTTAAAATGGGGAGTCTTACAATGGGGAGTCTTACAATGGGGAGTCTTACAATGGGGAGTCTTACAATGGGGAGTCTTACAATGGGGAGTCTTACAATGGGGGTAAATATATCTACAGAAGCTATGAACAAAAAGTGTGAGAAAACAGGGTCTAGCTTAAAACTATATATATAAAAGGGAGGGAGTCTTAAAGGCACAGTAAGCCTCCCGTAAACCATCACAGATACGGTCAGGCTTTTACACACAGTACAAACACCCTTTCATTTAAACACTCACCGATTGAGAACATCTTAGGTGCCCTCCGTAAAGAGCAAACAATTTTCAAAGAATTTATTTTTGCGTGGTTTATCTTACCCCTGAGCCATCGTGAACCCGTGTGATCCAGTTTCCCTTTTTCACAATGTAGTCATCAGTTAGTCATTTGAATGCGACTCGATGTGAGCTTATCTACAATAGCACGTTTTTATGCACGAAACAAACGGCTGTGGTTCACAAGAACTCTAGCGATGGCTTTTGACTGTTGAGAGGAAACGGCGATATATATGCATAAACCGTCGTCTGCTACGACCCTTGCGTGACCCTGCTTCCGGGCTTTTCTTTTTTCAAACTTTGACAACTTCGAATTGTACTGATCTTGTCTTGATAAAAAAAGAATTCTTTTATGATTAAAGAATGTTTGTGTTACAAGCTGTCAATTTATTATTTAGATTTTAAAAGTTAGGCCTAGCGCAAAAACGCACCACGGTCCAAAAATATTCTGATAATCATCGATCCACGGCTATCGCCAGTTTACATCGATAGAAGGAGACCCAAAGGGAAGTAACTCATTTTTGACCTGAGTTCAGGATGGGTCCAAAAAGTGTTCGAGACAATCTGCAAAATTAATTCTTTAAAAATTGCTTGCTCTTTACGTAGGGCACCTAGGATGTTCCCGTTTGGTGAGCGTTCAAATGGAAGGGTGTTTGTACTGTGTGTAAAAGCCTGACAGTATCTGTGATGGTTTACGGGAGGCTTACTGTCCGGGCGTGATTTCTGGTATTGAATATTCATAACAGCCGTCCAGCACCAAAACGAGGCGCCATTGTTGTAGAGGACCAAGTCCACGAAAATAAATTCTTTGAAAATTTCTCACGCTCGACAGAAAGCAGCCAGGATGTTCCCGTTCGGTGAGCGTTCAAATGGAAGTATGCTAGTACTGTATGTAGACGCTCGGGGGAGCTCTGTGATGGTTTACGGGAGGCTTACTGTGCCTTTAAATTGGGGAGTCTTAAAAGGGCGGTTCCACTGTATTATGCTGAGGCTATTTAGTCAAGGCGACATCTAGGAACCTTCTTCTTCTTCTTCTTCCGCGTTCCAGACTTGTCTGATTACCTGTGAGCTCGTTTGCCCATTTGGGTTCCCCACACTATACTCTGAGAGCATAGTCAGCTCACTCCGCTTTCGTTGAGTAGGCATGCTGGGTATTTTCGTGTTTCCATAACCCACCGAACTCTGACATGGATTACAGGATCTTTTCCGTGCGCACTTGGTCTTGTGCTTGCGTGTACACACGAAGGGGGGTTAAGTCACTAGCACGTCTGCAAATAAGCTGACCTGGGAGATCGGAAAAATCTCCACCCTTAACCCACCAGGCGGCAGTGACCGGGATTCGAACTCACGACCTCCCGATTAGGAGGCCGACGTCTTACCACCATGCCACTGTGCCCGTCATCTAGGAACCAAACCACATTGTTTCATGCTAAATCTGCATGCCTACATGTACTATGCTTTGCCATTAGCTCCAGACATTATATCAAAGAAACTTCTTTCAAAACGTTCCTAACATGACATTAATCAGTATTTCTCATAAATCCTGTAATTTCATCCCTGAAAATACACTGGAATGTTGCTCACCTGTCAAGTTTCTCAGAGAGTTTCCTGGAAATAAAAGCTCTGAACTCTGGTGTTGTCCCCAACACATTCTCATCTGCATGGTCATCTTTCTCAACAGCTCTAAAATGAACATGAAACAGGAATCAGCACGATGACTTTTTGGATTTTTGTTTGAACGATCCTGTTATTTCCCTGATTGTTGCAGTTCAATTGAAATAACACTTATGTACTTCTCTGCTTGTCTAGAGTTCATTGCGTAATACAGAAAGGATATATGGCAAACATGATACTGTATGTTAAAGTCATCATGCGGATCCAAAATTTAACCTTTCAGCATCATAATTATGATAATAATTCCACACACACTTCTTACACATGTTGATGGTTTTAAATAATATAAAGACAAAATCGAGGTGAAAAGGAAATAACAGAAGGGCACATTGGTGAAGGGAAAAAGCACCAGAACAGGAGCTAGGAAATGAAACAAGGCTGCAGTACAAATGCTGAATACAAATCTCAAACCCATTTTGAAAATCACCTTTGGGAAGGGAGCTGCAAAGAATGAGCATCATGCGTTGAAGTTGATCCAGATTTGGCATTGGCACCTGTGAGTGTCAGAGAGAGGAATAAGTAATTTAGTTTTAAATTTCATCTAGTGTTCTAGTTTCAATGCTGTATACATGTACTTAAAATAGTTTGCTGAGGAGAAGGGGGTGGGGAGAGGACTTAATTACTATAATCTAACATTTTTGGCCCATTTAAAAAAAAACCTCACCTTCAAAAGGCTATGTCTTACTTATGTATACACTGACCCCATTTAGTGCATACCTGTAAAGATGTGCTGTTTGAAAATCCCTGAAGATTTTACAAGACAAAATATTTCTGCTCAAGTAGACCAAACATCTTCATGATTTGAGCTGGGTGGTCGAGTGGTAACGCACTTGCGCTCGGAAGCGAGAGGTTGCGAGTTCGACCCTGGGTCAGGGCGTTAGCAATTTTCTCCCCCCTTTCCTAACCTAGGTGGTGGGTTCAAGTGCTAGTCTTTCGGATGAGACGAAAAACCGAGGTCCCTTCGTGTACACTACATTGGGGTGTGCACGTTAAAGATCCCACAGGGTCCCCACTGGTTTTTAGAAACAAAATTCCATGACTTTTCCATGACTTTCCATGAGCCTCAATAACATTTTCCATGACTAGATCCACAGGTCGCCATTTCCGAACACGCAAACTTTTTACGTCTTGTCACTGCCAGTTTTGACAATGGCTTGCTTTGCACTGAATTTGAGTTTCTACGCAGTGTCTCTTCGACAAGCAAGTCAAGCATTTGCTACGCAGTCAGATTATCGGTAATGTTTGCTGGTCCTGTCATTTCACTAAACTGGACCAGCCACTGTTTGTATCCATCTGCACTTTCGTAAATTCCGTTTCGTAACCGTCACTGTGACTTGACGAACTGTAATTTTTTTCACCGCGACACAGTTCATTGCGAAAATCTTCCTCGGTAATTCGTTCCAATTTCGCATACTTTTTGTTGTCAACAAACAACTCAAAAGAAAGTTTCAAACTCATCATCCTCCATCTTGCTTGTCGAAGCGCTAAAGTACTTTATCGATGCAAAAACAAAAGCAGAAAACTTCGACGAAACCGACTCAAATGCAGCGCAGACGACACGACGGGATAACGGAAGGAAGTGAGCCTCGCTTTGGCTCAAGTGGCGTTAATTCTCGTATGCAAATACGAACGAGAAGTTGGTCATACGAACAAGCCTTGTGCTGGCGAAGCAAATCGCTACTGGCTGGGCAACAAAAATCGCCGCTGGCGTGCTAAAGGTTAAAAAAAAATTCTTTCTTATTTTTGATAAATTCCATGACTTTCCATGACTTGAATTGAAATTCCATGACTTTCCAGGCCTGGAAAATTAAAAATCAAATTCCATGACTTTCCAGGTTTTCCATGACCTGTACGAACCCTGATCCCACGATCGACAAAAGGGTCTTTCCTGGCAAAATTGTATAGGCATAGATAAAAATGTCCACCAAAATACCCGTGTAACTTGGAATAATAGGCCGTGAAAAGTAGGATATGCGCCGAAATGGCTGCGATCTGCTGGCCGATGTGAATGCGTGATGTATTGTGTAAAAAAAATTCCATCTCACACGGCATAAATAAATCCCTGCGCCTTGAATATGTGCGCGATATAAATTGCATAAAAAATAAAATAAAATTAAAAAAAATCCCTGCGCTTAGAACTGTACCCACGGAATATGCGCGATATAAGCCTCATATTGATTGATTGATTGATCTGGCAAAACTTCGGCAAGCGATTCACAGAGAGCGGCGCGCTGTGCAGCGCGGCGATTCACAGAGCGCGGTGTGTTCTGCAGCGCAGCGATTCACAGGGCGCGGCTATTGCTCTCACCAGCGCAGATTGTTGACGCGCTTTATTTTTGTACATGTATGATTATCAGCAACATTTTGAACAACAATTGATTGCACCTACCTCTATTATATTATCTCAAGTGAATCTATACACCAGTTAACAGTTCCAGCGCTTACATGGAACGAAGAAGGAACCCGAAAGAGGAGGAAAAACAAACACTCGAAAAAAACTATCTGCGCATGCGTTCAAATCAACCCCCCCCAAAAAAGACAAATCGCGTATTCGTGTGCCCGATGTAATCCTAAGAACCTTTACACTCTTTCTGTGGACACTCAAAAGCAACTTCAGGGCTGCAAGACTACAAAATTGCACTTTCTGCAGACTGAACATACGCGTTCTAATCAACCGGGAAAAAAAAGATCTGCGCATGCGCGAATTCCAAAATGGCTGCTGAAGTGTTAACTGAGACGAGTTGCTCAGAGCAGTTCGCCACGGGTCGCTCGCAGTGCGAATGACAAAAAGCCGTTTCTTAGGGCAGTGCAGGAAAGCGCTCGCGAAGCACTCGGCGAGCGGCTTTGGTATATGCTCGCCCACCGCCCAACTCCAAGGTGGCGGCGGTGTTTACACTGCGATGCCGTGTAGCGTGTTTCGATCTTCTCGGCGTGGCTTTCGACGTGACCCGAGGGATCCACCGCTTTTCAAGGTTCAGGGACTACCCCAGCTAAATTTCCCATCATAACTACATTCTCTCTGACGATTTCACTGACCGAATCGTTTACTAGTTTAAGAAGTACAACTTTTTTCATATCTCGCAGCAATCGTGCTTTCTTCGTCGCCATCGTGAAGCGATTTGCCTCGTTGTGAGCCCGTTGCATAGACCAATCCAGAGCGACTTTTCTGAGCGGGCTATTGTGATTCTGAGCAACGCATGGCTGGTGTGACACCGATTAACAGCGGTTGCGCGGCACTGTACTCGGATACTTGTTTAAAAACGTCATCCCAGTTTAAAAACTCAGCTGCTTTCCATATAGTAGAAACCATTGCAATGAAATGTAGTTATATGACTGCCAAGTATTCAAGGCCGGAACTTAGGCACATTTTACATGTCATCGGCGCAGCGATATATGGTGAACTCAGTTGAACGAGTGAGAGAGAGAGAATGGAGCTCTGTTTTTCGTTTTATTGACAGTTTTATTTCTCAAATAGATCAGATAGATGTAGCTGTTGTAAACTTTGCGATTGTGAAGGAAATGTAACAGCAGAATACATCGCGCGTCGTGAATCGCAGCGCTCCTCGTAGCGCCGCGCGTTGTAAATCCACTTCGAAAACGTTCTGCCAAGCAAACATATTTGTCTGCCTTTCTGACACACCAACACACACACACACACACACACACACACTCTGATTTAACGACGTGCTTTCTTAAACCAGCACTGATAGTGATAACGCTGAAATCAAAAGTAGTTCTCTTTAGTCTTTGGGAAGATACAGCAACTGCGCAAAAATAATGTTCGTTAGAACAGTTCTGATTAAATGAATCGTCCATACTTTGTGCGAATGACGCATAATCCAAAGCAACAGCTGCTTCTTTAAGGCGCTGTAATTTCTCGTCATCACTGGAATCTGATTCAGATTCAGAGCTGGAACAAATTTCGTCTGCAACATGCTTCATAGACGCTGCCATCTTGTGCACATCGAAAAGTCTGACCAAGGAAAGTAAATAATAAGATATTATATCTAACACACAAAAATCTAATAAAGTTAAAGTAATATGCAAAAAAACTAAAACAAAAAACTAAATTGTCTTTTTGTTGCCTTATGCAGGGTAGACGAAGAACCGACAGAGGTAACATTAACTTTAAATTCCGGTTATAGTTTTAACCTACATCCGTTCATGGCGGATAGAAAAAAGCGTCGATGTACACAAACACTCAAATTGAATGAGGAAAAAGCCGCATCATTTTGCATGTGACATATGATTGCAGGTAAGAAAACACGAGTTTTCAGAATGTGCTTACTGCAGATGTGACAATCTGCCCATTTTTTATTTCCATCGTCCAAATTTTCCAAGAGTAACATCGTCGATTGACAGCGCGCGTTCGAGCAAGGGACGAGGGTTTCGTATTGCAACAAAATGACCAAGGCAAGTGTGTCTTGTCAGGAGGAAGTTGGAGCATCGCGATGCATCTGTGTGTGTGTGTGTTCATCATTATTATATATCGGCTTTTGAAGGCAGGTAAACTTTAGCCGGCTAATCGATGCTCTGTCTTGTTCTCGTCAGGATACCGTGTGGTCTGAGAGGTAGAGTACCAAACTAACTCGGAAGACATCAGCAGGCCGGGGCCCGGGGCGGGATTCCAGAGTTGGCTGCAGGTGGTTTGCATCCGTGAATCAGACTCGGCACCATGTCGTACAGCACGCTGAGCAGAGCGCAGCTCAGCTTTGACTACCTTCATACAAATTCGTAAGTACACGTTATAGTTGAGGATATATTTATTAGGAAAAAAAAAAAAAAGTCTGTTTACGGTAACATAGGCACAAAAAAAATAGGGTCGGTAGGTCGGGAATTTTTTTAATTTTTTTTTCCTCCAAAAAAACATATTTTTAAGTTCATGTACCGTCTTGTATTGGTGAGTACAGTATTCCTTTGTTTTTTAACTTTATTTTTAAGTTATTTTGCCAAAAAACAAAGATTTTATTTATTTTTTCCCAAATGCCCAAAAAAAGTCTAGGGTCGCGCGAAAAAATAGGGTCGGTCGGGATACCGTAAACAGACTATTTTTTTTGTTGCCTAAAGCAAGCATTCCTGTTTCACACTGATCTGTTTTTGGAGAATTTATCATTTGACTGATTACATAACATTTTAGTTGATTAAATAACATAATCGAATTAGTGCATTCCATCCATCAAATTAAGATTGTTTGGTAGGTGCTACTGCTAGGCTATTGCTGTGCTGAAGGCAACAGTTGAAAACTTTCTTTTTCACACAATATTACAACAACCTGGCCTAATGTCTTTTCCATTCCATTTCTGCATGTACTCCTCTCCCTTAAAGTTGGTATGATTGTTGAAAGTATTCGCTGGGTATGTGTGTATATATTGTGTGTATAGCATATATGAATATTGTATGAACAGTACATGTGGTGATTTTTGTCCGTATGATTAATTGTTTTATGTAGGTTGTACATTTAATTGTTCTATTTTGTATGTGTTCGTTCTTTTGTAAAGGGCCTAGAGACATAGGTTAGGCACTTAAAAATGTCCAGTTATTATAAGTTATTATTATATGGTCAAGAGTCATGTAGGGGTGCAGAACTGGTGGAACTGGAAATGTGCTGGCCAACAGCTTTGACAATTAGACTTAGAGAATCGTGAATTAAGAACTTTATCAATTATTTGTTTTGCAGGACCACTCACGAATTCTTGTTTGGTGCACTTGCTGAGCTGTTGGATAATGCCAGGTATGTTCATCCTTTTCTTGTTGTAGCATTGTCTTTAAAAAAAAGAAAATGAATGGTGAATGAAGATTTGGTTGATATATATATATATCTTATGAAGTTATGAGCTGCTTCTTTGTCTCTGTAATACCACTATGATATGTTGTATGAGGCGACCCTGTAACAATGTGTGTGTTTGTTCTGTTTAAACCAGTCTTGATCTAAGGACTAAGTCCGGTCGAGAATAAAAGCTGGTTCTTGTATATGACTGTGTACGTAGGTGTTAGTTGGAGTGCCTTGGAGAATGATGAGCATATGAGCTTGCGGTGATCATCCTTTTTTGAGGATGAAAGTTGCTTGTTCATTTCAATGCTTGTTATTCTCTTAGGTGCCAGGAGAAAAGGTTCCGTACAACTCTCGCTTACTCTATTACACATGTCGTATGCATTAAGAGCGATTACTTCCCTTTGGTTATTTGATATCTTAACATCGCTCTGCCTCATTCTGTTTGAGATTCTTTTTCGGCTTCAATAAATACATAATGGGCTCAAAAAAATACATCATAGTACCGATTCCGGTTTCGCCGAGGAACTATAGTTCTGTTGACCCTGCACCGAACATGTTTCTGTGGATTGAAGAGCATTGCTCACATGGCTAAACAACAGAAAACACAACATTCACAGAAGATAAAACCATGATACGTATCTGAGGTATGCGATTCAATAAACAAAGCGTTTATCTTTACACTTTGGGTGCAGGTCGAGTCAAAAAAGAACAAAAGCGAAGAATCAACTGATAGTGATAGTGACAGCAAACGAACCTCGCTGTTCTGATTGGAGGTAAAGCTAGAGTAACCTCCCTTCCACGAACACTGCACCACTGATTTAAAAATGCACCCTGATATAAAAATTAAAAAAATAATAAAAACCACGTTGCACTGGCACAAGGTGAATCGATGAAACACTATGCAAGACTGAAAATGAAGTGGAAACAACTCTTAACTGCACAGCGGGTCGAGTTCTCCAAGCACAGTTTCATCTAACCTTACGAAACACAAAGTTCAGTTTGAACTGAAGCACGGTGATCGACAGACAAAACCATAACAATTAAAGGGTAAATTAGCTTTTCTTGTGTAGCGAGCAGCGTCTGCAGCTAAAACGCACTCACACAAATGTCAGCAGCACTGATTCTAAATCTACATTGCAACCTTAGGTAAATTGAGCGACAATGATTGTACCATGTAAACAAACAACATGGTGCAAACATTCAGTCATGATTCACCCATCAATAGCAACAGCCTCAGTGCAGAACTCAAGAAGTCTGCAGCAAGCACTTCCATTCCTTTTTTCTTTAAAAGGCCCAATATCCAACTACAGCATCAACATCAATATCTTGCACGGGCATTGACATTGTCGGTGTTACGCAAAGGGGAAGAACTCTATTATCACTGACCGATTACCTTGAAGCTTGATTAGATTTTAGATCTGCAGCCAGAATACTGAGATTGCCTTCTGCAAAGTTAACAAATGAAACACAATGTACGCTCAAAATCAAATAAATTGTTTCAGACCTTTTTAATTTGACATCCAACCAAAGCAATTCATTCGCGTGCACGCGCATGTGTGTGTGTGTTTGCGTACGGGTCGGTGTCTGTGTAAAGCCGAGCGGTCTTAGCTTCACATTTCTGACACCAATTTGTACCCCGAAAGTGAGACGAGCTTCACATTAACTCTAACTGTCTTGTGTCTTAGATGTTATACGTGTTTGAAGGTCATTTGTCAGGATGGCAATCACACGACAGGACAAGCAGACACACAGAATAGAAACTCAAGAAGAGGCAGGTGAAGTTCAAAATTGTATTGAATCAAAACAAATCATGAAAACAACTCAATACAAGGCGTAGGTTCTTTTCAGAAAGTATATCTGTACATTGGTTCACTCTATTCCTGTAATTTTCCTACTACTTAAAAATATATAAGTCCTAAAATGGCTGAAAATTTGGGCATGACCCGTAGGTACCCTTCGCAAAATACGCTACTGAAAACAATATTCTAAGTCCTAAAATGGCTGAAAATTTGGGCATGACCCGTAGGTACCCTTAGCAAATTACGCTACTAAAAAAAATATCCTATGTCCTAAAATGGCTGAAAATTTGGGCAGGCCAGGGGTTCGGGGCCTGAAGAAAAATAAAGTAAAAGAGTAAAGCGACGCCACTTTACTCGCCGTGTGGTAACCTGGGACTGCGGAACGTTTGTTTTTAACCCTGTTAGTTCAGTCCTTTTCCACAGGCACAGAAGCAATGCTGTAACTCTAAGTGGGAAGTCCGGTATACCATTTAGACACTTAAGCCAGGTTGGTTGCCAAGACTCCCCCGAACCTCAGAAACCAACAGCTTATATATACCTTCCATGACTGTCCCTGACGTCACAGCAAAGGAACCAATGAAAACGTCGCTCTGGGACCACAGAACAAAATGGGGAGGGAGGGGGGAGAGTTTCGAGGATGCTGTCAGCCTCCATAGAAGCTACAGTTAAAATCCCTCAAAAATACACAAAAACTCCTGCACTAAAAACGCTACATCAAAAACACTATAAAAAACTACATCAATAAAATGGAAATTTTAAGACGCATCATTTGATACCAAACACTCATAGGTGATCAACACTGCAACAAAGTGCAAAACCTCTGACTATTACCTCGCAAAATAGTCATGTCACACCAAAAACCGTATGCAGTTACAAGTTAACCACTATCAAACACAGTGTATATTCAACAGGCTTCTCGTATGTAGATAATAAACATAAAATCTCCATTCTACTAAACAAATGAATACAGAATACACATTTATATCGAATACATGGGTAAAAAAAAGAATGATAGAAAAGCTACAGAAAAGAGAGAGAAGAGAGAGAGAGTGTGTGTGTGTGTGTGTGTGTTCGTCTGTGTGTAACAAGTATTACTGATTAACAAAAGCACACCAACATAGAAGTAAAGAATTAGGTCAAAAAGGAAAAGGGGGTTGGGGAGGAGGGAGGCGAGAGGTGAATGTAGCAAAACAATGCCCTCACTGCCACCTCCTGCACAAACAAAGGAGTATGGGGTTAGTGACAGGAGAAGTGACCTAGGGGTTAAAAAGTCAATACAGAAAGGTTACATTGGGAGAGGGGGGAAAAAAGGTTCACAGACTGGCCTCTCCGACCTCCATGACTTGAATCCAGTCAGTTTGGTGCCATCGTGTCAAAGCCAATTAAATTCTACTGCCAGAGAACAAAGAGAAAGGACTGGATCATATCTATTTCCAAACCATTTACTAAGGGAAAGAACAAATATGATTTTAGAGTGAATCTTAATTCCACACCGTTTCAATACTAACTTAGATAATATATTCTGCTCTCTACGCCTTCTCTTCTTCACTCTATGAACTTTAAGAAGAAAATTGCATATGGAGAAAAGACAAATATTCCTGTAGTCCCTTTTCTCCACATCAACAACAAAAATCAAGTGTGAAAAGTGAATGATATTTTTATTGATAAATTATATTAACATGACTTTTCACCTAGGTTGCTTCTTTATTTTCTTCTGAGGGTATGATGCTCTGACCACAGTACTAAACGTTTTATGTCTGGCTTCTCCATATGTCTGATCATTCTGATAATCATTGCTCCACGGCTATCGCCAGTTTGTCTCTGACAGCATGCTAAATTATTGCGCGAATCTATGAAAACAAGAATACAGAGTTATCTCCCATATGTTTTTCGCGAGCACTGATCTAAATTTGAGATCAGTGTTCGCGAGACGAAAATGATTGCAGATTGGCCGACTTCGACAGTGATCTCTGTTCTGTTCTTCACAGTTATGATAAAGACATCGTTCTAAGGTCAAAACAAGTCGAAATTTTGAGACTGCTGTCGGAAGGAGACCGTGATATATGGTTGCATCACTCTCAACTGGTTACAGAAAAAATTGTCTGCACCAGCGCGCACCCAAGCAGAAGTTGATTATCACGTGACACTTTAGAGTTGTTTGCACAGTATATACATCCGCGAAAGATAGCTCGCTTGAAACTGTCTTACATATCAATTCCTTTGTAATTTAAAAATTACACATCACCATGAAAAATCATTATCGACAATCGCGAATCTGCTTATATCCAAAACACATTACGAAAAGATCTAAATATGTAAAAAAAAAAAATCGATTTCCTCTCCAGACAAGGAAAACCAAGGCATCCTGTCAGGGATAGAATGAGACCCGAAGGGAAGTAACTCATTTTTGACCTGAGGTCAGGATGCTGTCTGATATGAATTTAATCTCTTTTTGATTGTATCATCAATGTTTTTAATTTTGCTTTATGTATTTTTTTTTCTTTTTCAGAGATGCATCTGCAACCAAGATCAATATTTACACAGGTACAGACCGATGTGCATTTATCTCCTGCAGTACTGTTTAGAGTACCCCCCGCGGGTTAGGGGGAAGAATTTACCCGATGCTCCCCAGCATGTCGTAAGAGGCGACTAACGGATTCTGTTTCTCTTTTTACTCTTGTTAAGTGTTTCTTGTATAGAATATAGTCAATTTTTGTAAAGATTTTAGTCAAGCAGTATGTAAGAAATGTTAAGTCCTTTGTACTGGAAACTTGCATTCTCCCAGTAAGGTCATACATTGTACTACGTTGCAAGCCCCTGGAGCAAATTTTTGATTTGTGCTTTTGTGAACAAGAAACAATTGACAAGTAGCTCTATCCCATCTGCCCCCTTTCCCCGTCGCGATATAACCTTCGTGGTTGAAAACGACGTTAAACACCAAATAAAGAAAGAAACTGTCTAGAATGACAAAGGCTATTTCAGTTAACATCATAATTTGTGCAGTTTGTTTGCGCATGTACAGTGATTAGCACCAGAGGTTTGCATTTTTTATTACTGGGTGTTGATAAGGATATTTGCAGCTGTGCTGATGAAGTGTAATCATTTAAGATTCTTTTTAACTTCAGTGCTTTCCCCTATCCCATCTCCCCCCTTTCCCCGTCGCGATATAACCTTTGAATGGTTGAAAACGACGTTAAACACCAAATAAAGAAAGAAAGAAAGAACTTCAGTGCTTGTAAGTTGTTGATGATGAAGTATGTCATTTTCAAGAATAGATTGTTTCCTCAAGTCACTGTTAAAGCTTCATTTTCAGCTGTTCTTACTACATTTTAGCACTTCCCGAGTAATAGGTTGATTTAAGCGTGAAACAGTTTCATTGCACAGTAGACTCAAAGTGAAATTTACTGTCAAACCAATTACATACTTTTTCCTTAGGTGATAGATGACATTATTTTGAGTAGAATCAGATAGAATATGCATATTTTCACAAATGTATTTTTATGAATTGATGTGTTTGTTGTCACAGTGGCAGATACTTCACTTAGAGGTGGCTATGCGATGTTTTTCCTTGATGACGGAGAGGGCATGGATCCAAGTAAGTTTTACACATGTACCACAGCCTTTTGTTGTCAGATTCAGTAATATTGCTGCAGATGTGTTGGAATAACTCTGGGGGGAAAAAGATACATCAGCCTTCTAAATATTACAGTGGAGTGTCACAGTCACACCTGGCTAAAATGAGTATTTGAAGCAGCAGAAACTTTGACTGTTCCAATGGGAATGGGGATCTCTCACGCACAAGCACACACAGACAGACACTAACACACACACACACACACACACACACACACACACACACACACACACACACACACACACACACACACACACACACACATTATATGATTTGTTTGTTTGTTTTCAGATGAAACAGCTGATATTGTCACATTTGGAAAATCCACCAAAAGATGTGTGGATAGCAACAGTATAGGAATGTACGGCAATGGGCTGAAATCGTAAGTAAACTGGCTTTCCGTTTATTCATGTGTGTGTGTGTGTGAGAGAGATATATTCTTGTGGAGAATATAAATACGTAGTGAGAGAGAGAGACAGAGACAGACAGACAGCGAGACAGAGACAGAGAGAGATGTGCCTATTATGGCGTAAGTGGACAAAACAGAAACTTCACAAGAAAATTCAAAGTTTGTAGATGTCCATATTTTGGAGCTTTTTGCTTTTAACTGGGAACCTGATTCCAATATTGAATAATCATAACAACAAATAAATAAGTAAGCAACAGAACAGATTAACTTGTTCCCAAAAGGAAAGACATTATTAACATGAACTGTGTCAGACGGGCACAGTGGCCCAGTGGATAAGACGGCGACCTCCCAAGCGGAAGGTCGTGGGTTCGAATCCAGGCTGCGCCTGGTGGGTTAAGGGTGGAGATTTTTCCGATCTCCCAGGTCAACATGTGCAGACCAGCTAGAGCCTTATCCCCCTTCGTGTGTACGCACAAGACCAAGAATCGAGTTACGCTTAAATTCCAAGATGACGACTAAGGTATATCTGCCTATATGACGGGGTGAAAACGGTCATACACATTAAACCGTGGGAGTTTTAGCCCGTGAACGAAGAAGTGTGTGATGTGTTGCTTGCTGCAGAGGTTCCATGCGACTGGGGAACGACCTGATCATGTTCACCAAGAAAGGCCTGACCATGTCCTGCCTCTTCCTCTCCAGAACATTCCACGAAGAAGAAGGCATTGATGAGGTGCGGATTCAATACTTTGTGATTGTGAAATATAATTTTGAGTTGTGCGCTTATTGATTCGTGATGGTGTAATTCATTGTGCCAGGTTCGGTTGGGTGAAATCATCTTGAGGACTGGGGGACGTGGAAAAGTAAACAGTGGAACACCCCCCCCCACCTACCATAAGAAATGAGCAATAGAAAAAAGAGAAATTGTAAAACGGTTGTGCACAATACACCCAGTGCTGTCATTAATGCCTCATGAATTCACTTCCTACTCACACATTTGGACATCTATCTTTTTGTGCTATGCTTTGCTCTTGGAAGTAACACTTGCTAGGGTGAGAAACTTATAGACGTTTTATTTCTTCAGGTGATTGTTCCACTGCCGTCATTTGAGGCAGGAACGCGGCGACCGTTGACCAAAGGTGGCCGAGCACAAGAACGGGTAAGAATTGCCACTGCTGATTGTGAGCTTCCTAGCTGCAATAATATTCAAAGGTTCTAACTTCTATTTTGAACCTTTGATCTTGTTTTTGTTATTCTGTTTCATTTTCTTTTTTATGTTCTAATGTGATGGGGTGTGTGTGCTCATTTGCATGTATACACACACACAAAAAAAGAAGAAGAAAGAATGGTTTTTTGACTCACATGCGAAGCAAAAGTGAGTCTGTACTCACCCGAGTCGTCCGTCCGTCCGGACGTCGTCCGGACGTCCGTCCGGAAAACTTTAACGTTGAATATTTCTTGGACACTATTCAGTCTATCAGTAACAAATTTGGCAAGATGGTGTATGATGACAAGGCCCCAAAAAACATACATAGCATCCTGACCTTGCTTCAAGGTCAAGGTCGCAGGGGCCATAAATGTTGCCTAAAAAACAGCTATTTTTCACATTTTTCACATTTTCTCTGAAGTTTTTGAGATTGAATACCTCACCTATATATGATATATAGGGCAAAGTAAGCCCCATCTTTTGATACCAGTTTGGTTTACCTTGCTTCAAGGTCAAGGTCACAGGAGCTCTTCAAAGTTGGATTGTATACATATTTTGAAGTGACCTTGACCCTGAACTATGGAAGATAACTGTTTCAAACTTAAAAATTATGTGGGGCACATGTTATGCTTTCATCATGAGACACATTTGGTCACATATGATCAAGGTCAAGGTCACTGACCCTTATGAAATGGGACCAAAATAAGGTAGTGAACCACTAAAAGTGACCATATCTCATGGTAGAAAGAGCCAATAAGCACCATTGTACTTCCTATGTCTTGAATTAACAGCTTTGTGTTGCATGACCTTGGATGACCTTGACCTTGGGTCAAGGTCACATGTATTTTGGTAGGAAAAATGTGTAAAGCAGTTCTTAGTGTATGATGTCATTGCTAGGTTTAGGTCAAGCATGTGAGTCGTATGAGCTTTGCCCTTCTTGTTATAGTTATTTTTATTGGTTTAAACAAGATTTTATTCCGAGAACATGGGGTTGCATATATAATATTATTTTTTTTATTCATGGGGATTTCATCCCAATCTGCTTTTTAAACAACTTTTTACACTCCCGTATAATTGGGGTGTGTAGGTTTCTGCACTTAGATCTCTTGTGTTTATTTTTGTGTGTAATTGACTTGCTCTCTGTTGTATTGCAGCAAGAAACAGAGATGGAGCTGATCTACAAGTACTCCCCCTTTAGGACAGAGCAGCACTTTTTCTCCCAGTTCGATCGCATTGAGGGAAACTCGGGTACACTGGTGGTGGTGTTCAACCTCAAGCTCCTGGATGACGGCAACACAGAACTGGACGTCAACTCAGACAAGTTTGACATTCTCCTGGCCAACCCAGAGTCGGATTTTGATTCAGATGATGGGTGAGTGTGTGTTAGGCCAAACAAAAATATATGTTGGTTAAGGGTAACCCAACCGACCCTATTTTTTCCCGCCGACCCTAAAACTTTTCTTTTCATTTCTCAAAAAAACTAAAACTTTTGGCACATTTTGCGAACCATACCTAAGGGAAGTAACCTTTAAAATCAATCAACTAAATGTTTTTTGACTCACATGCGAAGCAAAAGTGAGTCTATGTACTCACCCGAGTCGTCCGTCCGTCCGTCCGGACGTCCGTCCGGACGTCCGTCCGGAAAACTTTAACGTTGGATATTTCTTGGACACTATTCAGTCTATCAGTACCAAATTTGGCAAGATGGTGTATGATGACAAGGCCCCAAAAAACATACATAGCATCTTGACCTTGCTTCAAGGTCAAGGTCGCAGGGGCCATAAATGTTGCCTAAAAAACAGCTATTTTTCACATTTTTCCCATTTTTGTCTGAAGTTTTTGAGATTCAATACCTCACCTATATATGATATATAGGGCAAAGTAAGCCCCATCTTTTGATACCAGTTTGGTTTACCTTGCTTCAAGGTCAAGGTCACAGGAGCTCTTCAAAGTTGGATTGTATACATATTTTGAAGTGACCTTGACCCTGAACTATGGAAGATAACTGTTTCAAACTTAAAAATTATGTGGGGCACATGTTATGCTTTCATCATGAGACACATTTGGTCACATATGATCAAGGTCAAGGTCACTTTGACCCTTATGAAATGTGACCAAAATAAGGTAGTGAACCACTAAAAGTGACCATATCTCATGGTAGAAAGAGCCAATAAGCACCATTGTACTTCCTATGTCTTGAATTAACAGCTTTGTGTTGCATGACCTTGGATGACCTTGACCTTGGGTCAAGGTCACATGTATTTTGGTAGGAAAAATGTGTAAAGCATGTGAGTCGTATGGGCTTTGCCCTTCGTGTTTGTTTTTGAAAAAAATAAAAAAGCCGACCTATGTTACCCTTTGGTCTTATAACTGTACAGACTGGGACCTAAGAGCATCCTCTCATGACAGCTCCAATATGTACTGCCTGGATATTCATGAGCTCTAATGAGCTTGATATGCTTCAATCCAAACTGAAGTTCAATTGTTGTGGCAAATGATGAATGCGGTTAAAATGTGGTAACAATGTTGCTACATGTCTCTTTAACACTATTGTGACTAGCACTGCCACGGCGTTAACGTCCTGCCTGCCCAAGCTTGCCACCAAGAAACTTCCCAAAAATCAGTAACTGTAAAGAAATCTGTCTAGCAAGCTTGAATTAAGTCCAATCACCACCAAATTTTGTGTACTAATTCAAAAATGGATGCCCAGTTCAGTCGTGCTATTTATAAGTTTGTCACGCGATTTGTTTTAGCAAAGGGGGGTGAAAGGGGGATAATTTGTGTTTTTTAACGTTTTTTTGTGTGTGTTTTATTTTCCACTGCTTTTTTTAAAAGTTATTTTTTAACAGAAAGTATTATAATGTTATAACCAAACAAGGTGTAAAACCTATGAATTAGCTGAAATATTGTTAACATTGTACACAGAAATAAGGAGACAGTACAAAGAAAAAAACAAGCAAATCACGCATTCACTCACAGCATCCTGACTCAAATGAAACAAAACTGTAACACTCACCAAATGATGTCTAGGTAATCCATATTGAATATAAGTCACATTTTCACAACAAAGTACCAACTGTACACCTATGAACAATTCCAAAAGGATTTGAAGGCTCCAGCCATCCATTGTTATCAGTGCTGCCACGCCCCCATAGCTCCTGCACGATTCCGAGATACATGTTCGTCTAGCAGTATCACCCCCTACCACGTGTAGTTTGCCGACTCGTACTAGCAACAACGGGACTGTTTCTTCCTCAATATCACTGCTATTATCGCTTTCTTGAGGCTAAAACGACACGATGTATCATGATCTACAGGATCCTCAAGATCCAACATCCGGAGAATCTCCTCCCGTGACAAGGCTCGCCTTCGATTCAATTTTTTTGTTCGAAAACACCACGCAAATCTGCACTAATTTGATCAAGCCGGAAGAGAAAACCACGTGTATCAAGGGAAACAACTCAATTTATTGCAATCTTCAAAAACCGGGAAGCAATCACGAGTCTTGTACCTTGTATGACTGATACTGAAAAATGCGCGTCCCGTCCATGGGCGTGTCAGCGCGGTTACTGATTTATCAGTGTCCCGTCGCGAAAGTGTTAAACATAAAATGTCAACAGAAAAGCTGTAACTTTTTTTGATAGAAAACAAAACCTTACTTACTTACTTAGGCCATTATGAACCCCCGGGGGAGCATAGGCCATCGACGACAATTCTCCATCCGACACGGTCCTGGGCTGCCCTTTCGATCTGGCTCCAGGTCTTCCCCTGCCTGTTGATCTCTGCTTCAGTGTCTCGTCTCCAGCTGTTGCGCGGCCGGCCTCTCTTCCTTTTCCCTTGTGGATTCCACTTCAGGGCTTGCCTCGTGATACTGGATGCTGGCTTTCTCAGGGTGTGCCCTATCCAGCCCCATTTCCTCCGGAGAATTTGCTGCGCCGCTGGTTTCTGGTCAGCTCTCTGCCAAAGGTCTTCATTTCGGATTCTGTCCGTCCATCTGATGTTTAGGATGCGCCTCAAGCAGGTGTTGACAAAGATTTGGATCTTTCCCAGCATGGTCTCTGTTGTCCTCCATGTCTCACACCCATAGAGAAGAACAGACTTGACGTTTGAATTGAAGATCCGAAGCTTCGTCCTTTGGCTAATCTCCTTGGAACTCCAGATCTTCTTTAGCATGACAAAGGCTCCCCGTGCTTTCCCAATCCTTGCTTTGACGTCCCTGTCCGAGCCTCCTTGTCCGTCAATGATGTTCCCCAGGTAAACAAAGGACTCCACTTCCTTGATGGGCTCCCCATTGATAGAAAACAAAACCAGGAGTGCTAAAAGATTTTCAGCTTAAAGTAGTTAGTGGCTTAAATTGTGTGTAACGTGTTGGGTATGTTTTGCCAGGCTGATGCCAGAGCGAAGGTCTTTTCGTGCCTACGCCTCCATTCTCTACATGGAACCTAGGATGAGAATCTACATCCAGGGCAAGAAAGTTCACACCAAGCGACTAGCTTCCTGTCTCTACAAGCCCCGCCTCTACAAATATTCCTCCAATCGCTTCAAGACGCGCACTGAAAACGAGGCCAAGAGAGCTCAGGAAGAGGCTCTGGCCGCTGACAACAAAGCCAGAGAGGCCGAGAGCAAAGCAAAGTGAGCGTAGAGGCATGGCGTGAGAGAGTGTGTGTGCCTGCAAGAGTGTGTGTAGCAGACCTGGGAACCCATACGATTTCGCCCTATTTTGTACATGGGTGGGATTCTTTCGGTATATGCCGGAAATCCGGATTCGAAATGTCTGTGGTGACGTTTTTTTGGTTGTTAATTATAAAAAAAAAAATTGAGCATCTTGGTTTTATTGAGGCAAACTTTCCTGCGTGACATTAAAGGCCAGTCACTAGCGAGGGGTGTGTCTGAAACACATGGGCAAGGAGCGTCAAAAGTTTGCCTCAATAATAGCAAGAGTATTCACTCTTTCACAACCCTTACAAACCTGACAGTTATTTCCCGAGTTCGTCAATTGGAGTGAGAATTGTTGACGGTATGGTAGCGGTTTATTTAAGGGTAGTGTAAGTCTCAGTGAGTTTTGAGGCAAGGTGTGTGTGTGTGGTTGAATGGAGTGCAGCCTTCTGATTGTAAAGAGTCAATAGTGACGTTGTTTGTGTCACTTTTTTCAAAAGGACCTCGTCCATTTTGTTGCATGTACTATGTCATGCTGAAGTGTACAGGCATCATCTTAAGTACAGTGTAGATGTATATTTTTGTGTTTTTGTGTTCCAATGACTACAAATCTCCTGCATTATTGTGCTGCCTTCCATGCCTCTTTCTTTTTATGTTGTCTACTTTTATTCCAGAAATCTTGAGGTTAAGTTTGGCTCCACACTCAACAAAGAACAAAGGGTAAGATAACTCCTGTCCTGTCCTCATGTTGATTAACTATACTGCTGTTTGGGCCACTAGTCTCCTCTCTAATTGTATTTGGCAAGCTTGCACAATTTGAAGTGCCTGTCGTTATGAGTTTTGTAGATGTTTTACATTTCAGGCAATACAAACCTCTGCGATTTTGCGGATTTCCGCGAAAGCAAAATAAATTAATTAACTTTTTTTTTTAAACTGCACCTAAAAAATGATATTTTAACCCAGGTGAGACAGGAAAAAAAGTTTACATGCACTATGTATCTGTCACTAGAGGGGGGTTAAATTCATATTTACAAGGTCAAAATGCTTTAGCTTTCTTCTTGGGCTCTGCCCCTGTACCCCGTCTGGGGACATGCGCGGCCCCCTGGACCTCCGGCGTTATTTATTTCCTTGAAACTCATTCTTCTTTGAATGGACTGCCTGCATTTGGAAACATAATTTTCACATTTAAGTTGGTTAAGATAAATATGAATGAAACTGAAAATATAAATTTCAGGTGGACTTGCGAAAAGCCCAGACCACAGCGGCAGAATTCAGACGGGAGGCAGACATCAAACGGCAGATTGCAGAGAGAAAAGTCAGGTTGGTGTTTTCCTTGTGTAGCTTATGTTTGACCAAATTGATGATGTGTTTTTGGCAAATTATTGTGCTGTAATTAGTCAAGGTAGTTGGTCTCTCTTGATTGCTTTCCTTTGCAGCTGCAGCTAGGTGCATTTTAAAACAAGAAGAGCAAACGCTCGATCGAGTCACTTTCGCAGTTCTGAATATTATATGAGGCATCAGATGGACAGGAAGAAATTGCTATTCACAACACAATGAGTCACGTTCACATAAAATTTGAGCCCGGTCACTTTTATAGTTTCCGAGAAAAGCCCAACGTTAAGTTGTGTGTTGCCGAACAGAAAAGGCTAGTTATCTCCCTTGTTTTTCTGATAACGTTCGTAAAAGGCTACAGATGTAAATACTTTGATGTAAAGAATAATCCTACAAAGTTTCAATCACATCCGATGAACTTTGTCAAAGATATAAAATGTCTAATTTTTCCTTTGACGCTGACCTGTGACCTTGAAAAAGGTCAAAGGTCAACGAAACCATCGTTAAAGTGTAGAGGTCATTGGAGGTCACGACTAAACAAAATATGAGCCCGATCGCTTTGATAGTTTCCGAGAAAAGATATAAAATGTCTAATTTTTCCTTTGACGCTGACCTGTGACCTTGAAAAAGGTCAAAGGTCAACGAAACCATCGTTAAAGTGTAGAGGTCATTGGAGGTCACGACTAAACAAAATATGAGCCCGATCGCTTTGATAGTTTCCGAGAAAAGTCCAACGTTAAGGTGGTGTCTACGGACGGCCGGCCAGACGGCCGGCCGGACAGACTAACACTGACCGATTACATAGAGTCACTTTTTCTCAAGTGACTCAAAAACAATGTAAAACAATTTCTCTGTTTTAATTTTTGTCATTGATTTTATGCACTATTCTTCATGGACCAATATACTGAAGCAAGTTTGAGGTCGTACTTAACGAGCTGTCCTTAAACACGTCACGGCCAATCCGGCCTCTCCCATAATGCAACAGAAAAAGGGGCGGGGCTTAGCAAAAATAGCACAACGCGTGGCACGCGATGTAAACACGAACAGGCCAAAGTGCACTGGGGACGCGGGGGCATCAGGGCGCTCTAATAAATCAGCTTCAATGTTTTTGTCAATAAAAAAAGCACAAGATAGTGTCCACAAGCTCTTTGTTTGGATTTCCTTCTCCCAAAAATATTTTAACCTTTTGAACTTGGGCGTAAATAAGATCAATTTCCTCTCTCTCACCGCTAAACTGAATCAGTTTTACCATATGGCTTTCTGTCTGTGCGAGCAGCATTTCTTCTTTTAACAGCTTCTTCAGAGTTTTTCACATATTTTCGTTTCTGAACATTTGTGATATCTTGCATATTGATTGCGTATTTTGTTTATATTTACAATACAATTGAACTTTCACACAGAGAACCTTTGTGTCAAAGAAATCAGTCACACAGAGAGAAACAGAATAACAATGTCAAGGCTGTAGATGTCAGGCTAGTCAAACGGACAAAATGAAACTTAGTCTTGGTTGCTGTAACTCAGCCACCGCTATGATGGTACTTTCGCTGATATTGCAGAAAAACAACACAGAATCAGCCAAAACCGCGAACAATAAACAAGTTTAGTACGTCACAACGTCAATGAACAGAATTCTCGAGTCAATTTTTGCATCAGACTCTGACTAAGTGAGTGGGGCAAGCGTCAAACACCACTAAAATGAGGAGGGAAATCTTGGCGCATTTTTTTGGCGGAATACTTGAACAAACCAATCATTTTCAAACTGACCAAGGACAAAAACAGGCTTGTGAACCGAATGGTGAGGGGGGAGGGTACCTCGAAATGTGTGGGTGATGATTTCACTTCACCAGTTCATTGCTGCAGTCTTAGTATAGTAGCTCCACCGACCACTGTCCCCTCCCCCCTCCCGTTCGTTCCCCCTTTCAACCCCCTACCACCTTGGAATAAACTGCAGAAGACCATTTGCATATCCTGGATTCTTCCATTTGTGTTGCCAGGGGCGACCCAAGATCCGAGTCCGGTTGTTTCCCATGTCCACTTAGAACAAACCGAGTTTAGATTACCCCTTTCTGTTTTGAAAGTAAACTTGCCCATCCTGTGAGGCACTTTCAGGGACAGTAATTATAGTTAGCGGGACCATGACGAAGTCAACGGTGATAATCTGCGTAGTGTATACGCATACTTTGGAACACGGTCTGTTATTCCACCCAGCGAGAGCCTCTAACACAATCAGTGTTGTCGACAGATGTAGGCGGGAAGACCTGATTGTTTCACATTCCAACATCCGATGGTGATAGTAACTTAGTAAGGGCTAGGCTGCGGTCTGTAAGCTGTATTGCACTGACATCTCTTTCTGTCTGTGGAAATAAATGGCGAAATTTGATTTAACACTTCTCAACATTAACAGTGACCAGGAGAACGCAATAAGGAGACTATTTACTGAGAATCAGTGGCCATTTGAAACTCGAAGGTGTGTAATAAAAGATTCGACTTGTGTACCAAGAGGTGCTGGGCCATCATCGTGTGACCTCGATACAGAGGCTGTCTCTCATGTGTGTAGTACCGTTAGGGTGCAGACGTGGTTATCTGATCCTGGAGGCGATGGTGAAAGCGGAGACACGGGTCCTAGTACAGGGCTCTCCTCTGGGGTAGGCCAGTGTGCCTTTTGTTTTTGCAGCCCTTGTGTGACAAATCATCGCCAGAGGTGGCTAGGTACAGGCCAATTGCCACACCGCAGGAATTCCGGCGTTAGAAAAGTACTCTACAAGAAGTATTGGTCCATGCTAGACCGACGCGGTGCTTGGAATTGTGCATTGTACTTGGCGAAAAAGACGTCTTCCTTACATCAAGACAATCCAACACGGGTAAACATTAACCGAGAAATGATGCCCGACTGTGTGCTCAAATTAGTGAGAGAGCTTTATCCCAACCCCACAGGAATACCCTATCAAGGCCACAACTGGTGGTAAAGGTTAGTTGCATTTCTTTCTTCATATCCGATGTAACAAATACACATGCACCTGAGACAGCATGTTCTGGAACCAAATTGCCGCATGCCACGTGTTTTGCTATTTTTGGAACGCATGGTGTAAATCTGTGACGTCGGAGAGTGTTGACTCCGCCCTTTTCTTTGAACAAGATCCCCATTGAAATGTTTGTTTACAAATATCTTCTTTATTATGGAGAATTAACCTTATCTAAGCGCATAGGGCGGTAAATGTGTGAAAACCAGCTGTGTGAACAAAAAATCTGACACCGTAACTCATGCTTAACCGAGATATTAAAGAAAATGTAGGAGCAGTATTTGTCCGTTGCCTGCAAGAGGTTTGAAATGATTTGCCAACGCAGAAGGTCAGGCTCCTTATATACTCCTGCCGGGCCTTTAAAGCCCATCCTTAACTGGGTGAAGTCGACTACGCAAAGTATATACGCGAAGCTGGCCGCACGAAGCCATAGCACTGAGTGTTCGGTATAAAAAACTTTGTGAAATCATCCCGATGTCAACTTCTGGTTCGATTAGGGACCGCCTTTACTGGCTCTGTACCTCTCTTGTAATCTTTCTTGGCTGGGATAAATGACTTTGTGAATATTGATATGGAGAAATTACAGTGTCACAGCGTAGACCTTAGCTCACCAACAATGATGGGAACATATCTGAGCTGAACAAGCATTCAGGGGGGAAAATGGGGATGGGATGAGGGGAGTTCGGGGCAGCGGGAAGGATGGCTGTGGTTATATTTTGAGAGTGAAAGATCATTCGATGTCAGAATGGAGACTTGTGAAGAAAATCTATTTAACAAGGTGTATGCGTGTGTTTTCAGAGCTTTGAAAGACCCCAAGACACTCAACCTGATCTTTGGCATCCAGCTGGAGAACCGTAGCCATGACGGCGTGTTTGTCTACAACTGTAGTCGTCTGATCAAGATGTACGAGAAAGTGGGACCGCAGACAGAGGGCGGAGTGTAAGTGTCTGCAGCACTTTATTTTGGTTTTTCCTGGGGTCGAGTTCTTGTAAAAAAAACCACCCCACCCCATCCTTTCTTCAATTTCTATTGAGCTAGAGTAGCAGATAATTTGTTTCTGATTCAAATTGATTATGACGAAAGTGAGTCGTATAAACATTTTCTGGGGTCTAGTTCTTGTCAAAAAGTAGGAAATGATCTTTTCTTCAATTTCTATGGAGCTAGAGTAGCAGATACTTTGTTTCTGATTCAAGTTAATTATGACGAAGGTGAGTCATATAAGTATCTGCTTTTCTTGTTTTGGGTGAGAGAAGGATCGAGGATAGATGGTTTTGATATTTTGATAAATATTTGACTCACAGTTAGGACCATCTGTGTTTGAAGATTAAATCTTTGTGTATTACATGTATTTTATGTTGTATTTTGGAGAGAGGCTGCTATATGGAATCGCATAATATATATTCTGTGGAAAGAATCTACCTTCTCTTGGAACAGATTCATGTGGTTTTCTTGTGCCCCCCCCCCCCCCCCCCCCCCCCTGTTTTGTTCAGAAAAGCATTGTTAAACATTTCTTAAGGCAGTAGTTTTGATTCCGATTAAATTGATGTTCTGCATAACACAATGTCTCTTTTTATGTGCAGGTATTGCAGTGGAGTTGTAGGTAAGAAACCTGATCTTTTTCTTGGGTGTGTGTCGAGTGAGGAAGATAGGCAAACATGTTTGCCATATGTGTTGTAGGTCTCTGATAACAACAAAATCTGAGCCTTGCTCGCCAAAAATTTAGTTTGTTTTTAGTCAAGAATGAGTTGCGTTTTCTCAGACTTGTCCATTTCTTAATGTTGCACAAATTTGATTGTGATTATATCTGTGTTCTAAAGGACAAGTCCAATACCCCCGCAATCTAAATTGATGTTTACAACAATACAATACAATACAATACAATACAATACAATACAATTATGCTTCATTATCTCCAAAGGATAAATTACTCGTGTGAAGAGCTGAGCAAAATGGATTGCATGTTTTGTCTTGTCCAAGGGTGTTTGTGTTGCACAGTTTTAAATTTCATCATGATTACATCTGTGTTCTGAAAGACAAGTCCCGTATCCCACAATTGATGTTTGAAGAGCACAGAAAAATGGATTGCATGTTATGTCTTGCCCAGGGGTGGTGAATGTACCGTACCTGGTGCTGGAGCCTACACACAACAAGCAAGACTTTGCAGATGCCAAGGAGTACCGACACCTCATGAAAGCCATGGGGGAACACATGGTTCAGTACTGGAAGGACATCGGCATAGGTGAGTAGGGAGGAGACCAGTTGTCTCCTTCTTCTTCTTGTCGTTCGCCTTTACACTTGGAGTCCAGCTCTGTGCACGAAGCTGGTGGTCTTTTGTAGAGCTTCCACGGGACCGTGCAGCTTCTCTTGGAGCGTCGTCGGCCTGGGCCAAGTCTCTGTCCTCAAGGGATTGAGGTTCTTGCAGTCCTGTAGGACGTGAGCTGTGTCTTGTTCTGCTTCTCCACAGGGGGAGACCAGTAGGGGGAGGGGGGGGGGGGGGGGGGGAATATCAGTCAAGATGAGGACTGCCAAGAACATCTTCTAGTTCTGCTCTTTGATTTTTCTGAATGAGGTGCTTTTCTTTGCTGAATATCTGTATTCTTGGTGATTATCACAATGTCATCCATTGGCAGCGAGCTGAGGAGACGATACAAAATAAAAACCAACTAACCAATCATTGGCTGCTAAAACTGAAAATGTTTTCTGTGTGGGTGCTTTTCTTGCCGTTCAGTTTTGAAGTTGATGTTCTATGTTAAATGTTATATCCAGCATATCTTTACATGCTGGAGAAGTCAAACATGCTGATTCTTTTTCTGTTTTCAGCACAACAGGGGATCACCAAATTCTGGTGAGTTGCCTCCCTTACACTTTGGCTTTTGGTTTAGAAAAAGCGAGTGAACTGAAGATGAATCTACTCATTTTGTGTCTTATATTTCTTCTTTTCCTTCTTCCTTTACAAAAATGGTTCCCACCATACATTGATCATGATTATTGTTTCCTGCATCTGTGGGAGTAAATAAAATTTGAGAAGGGATTGTTTCTTTTGTTGAACGTTCCCGCGTTCATAACTCGCAGGGCCTCTTGGTACAGACAAGATGACTTTGTCATCCTAATGGGAGGATTACTTGTGCAACCCTTTTAATCAAAACTCCATCTTCGGAGTGAGGATTGTGATTTTATCACAGGTTGTAGTTGTAGGGTGAGGTATGTATGTGTTAGAATTGAGCAATGTGACCTTGTTTCAAAGCAAATTGGAGATATTTGACGTGATTGCTGTTGATTTTTTGAAATATTTGTAGTACATGACTGTATGATAGTTGCTGACATTCCAGGGAGAACTATGGGTACATCAGTTCGCGGTGGAAAGACCCACCGTCCTCGGACATCAAGTTTGTCAGGAAGCGAGCCATGCAGATCAACAAAACCCTGCAGTGTGGTCAGTATCAAGTTGTATGGAAAAGAGAGAGTGGAGGGAGAAGCTATGTTCGTCTGTTTTACTCTGCACATGCGAAATGAGTTCTGACAAACTTTCACTCAGTGGAGTGTTTTATTTTTCTGTTATCTCCTTTATTTGATTTTTGTGTTGAAGAATTTTATAGGCATGCGTCTTTTTGTGCATTAACTATAGTTAACAAGCCATAATGATCTCTTTTGTTGTTCACCAGACTTGTGCCTCAAGTGGCGGACTCTCCCCTTCCTGTCGTCCAACGTGAACAAAGAGTTTCCTGACAATTGGCAGTGCAGCATGAACCCCGACCAACAGCACCACAGGTACAGCTGTCCCACATTCAAATATCACTACAATTTTCCGTTTTGAGGAAGAATTCCTAAAATAATAACTGTGGGGTTTGTATGGGTTGTGAAAAAAGGAATAGCCTTGCTGTTAGTTCTTCTTCTGCGTTCGTGGGCTGAAACTCCCACGTACACTCGTGTTTTTTTTTTGCACGAGTGGAATTTTACGTGTATGACCGTTTTTTACCCCGCCATTTAGGCAGCCATACGCCGTTTTCGGAGGAACATGCTGTTAGTGAGACAAACAAGAAATTCTTCCGAGGTAGGAAAAACACCCCCGTCAAAGGGAAATAACCTTCTCAGTTGGTGGCAGTGACTGAGTGAGAATGGTTATTTCCCTTTGACCATGAAGATTTCCCTCTATAAGTCCTTGTATAATTTTAATCCACCAATAACTCCCTAACCGTGTGTTTGACTGGTCCCAATTTTTGTAAGGACCGTCTCAGGAATGTATAGAACCTGTTCACCAAGTTTGGTGACGATCGGTCCGTTCATTCTTGAGATCTATATGCGAACACAAACACACAAACAAACAAACAAACAAACAAACAAACAAACAAACAAACACATCGACCGAAACCTATACACACCCCTATACCGGGGGTGTAACAAACCACAGGCCAATCATCAGTGAGGGGTGTTTCTGAAACATGTGAGCAAGGAGCACGTGTGGATTATTTGTCTAACTAAAAGCAAGGGTATTCACTCTTTCACAAACCATTCAAACCAGAGTTGTTTCGGAACATCGTCTGTTGAGTGTGCCTGGTAGCTCAGTTGGTAGAGTGCTGGACTTGTGATCCCCAAATCAGGGGTTCAAATCCGGGATGAGACGGACATGGGTAAACTTTGTGTGGAACTGAAAGTCAGAGATGTTATCCACCCCTGTTTCACCGCTGTGGCTCTTACAAGGCCTTGGTCAGTCTGCCAGAAGTGCAGGTTGCTGACTACATCTAAACACGCACACACCTGGGTAGTGTTTGTTTGTTCGTTCATGGGCTGAAACTCCCATGGCTTTTACGTGTATGCCCGTTTTTACCCCGCCATTTAGGCAGCCATATGCCGCTTTCGGAGGAAGCATGCTGGGTATTTTCGTGTTTCTATAACCCACCGAACTCGGACATGGATTACAGGATCTTTTTCGTGCGCACTTGGTCTTGTGCTTGCGTGTACACACGGGGGGGTGTTCGGACACCGAGGAGAGTCTGCACACAAAGTTGACTCTGAGAAATAAATCTCTCGCGGAACGTGGGGGCGAACTCACGCTGACAGCGGCCAACTGGATACAAATCCAGCGCGCTACCGACTGAGCTACATCCCCGCCCCTGGGTAGTATGACTTTGTTGCTGCTAGCTTTCCACTGGCAGAAAGTGACCCGAATTTCCCAGCAATAAAACAAAATAATGAAAGTGAATAAAACAAATAAAATGTTTATGGCAGTATGTTGTGAATTCCCAACCAAATAGTACTGTCTTGTATAGCAGGTTGCCGACATTAGTGACACTGAGATGGTGTATGTAAAACAGATGTCTGTCTTCAAGAATTCTGTAAAACAGAGGCGAGAACGTTTTATTGTTCAACCTGGGAGATGATATAGAAATAGATCACATGAACTAGTTTGTGTGGGTGTTTCAATATATCTTTTCAGTTGCGGTTCCTTGGTGTGTGTGGGTGTGTGTGTGTTTGCGTGTGCTAGGGGTAGATTTTTTTTCCTATTGAATTAACTGTTTTGTATTGTGTGACAGGTGCACAGCATCGGAACAGAAGCTCAATATACAGGAAGGAGTGCTGAAGAAGGAAGTCAAGTCTTCGGAACAAAAGAAGAAAGACTTGGAAGATGTGAGTAATGGCGGAGGAATTGTACTAACTTGTTGAAACCATAGAAGAATGGGACGAATCGTACAGAGGTGCTTGCAATGTGAAGCCGGATGAAAAGACGTATCTGACGAAAGAAAAGACACCTTTTGTTGTCCGTGGGTCTATTACCTTGAACAAAGTACACCTGCCCTGAAAGGCCACCTGTAATGCAAGGACACTTTTGGCTGGTTCTTTGGAGGGCCTTTCCTATTCACTCTTTTACAACACTTACCAGGGGCGGACCTAGGGGGGGGTTCCTGGGTGCCCAGAACCCCCCCCCCCCATCCGGTTTTGTTTTTTTTTAGTAAAAAAATAAAGCGCTTTTGCTTTCCTTCCTTCCAAATGCAACATGCTTGAAACTGACGAGAAGGTGCACATATTTGTACACGCATATTTACTGAATAGATGTAGAGATTACATGCCGAGTCTCAGTGATTATCAACAATAATGGTCAAAGTTAGCGGATCATGAAAAATGCGAGCTTTAGCGAGCTTTTTCATGACCGCGAACTGAGATATGTGCCATAATCTGAACTGAGATTATGGAGCCATAATCCAAGAACTGAGTTTACTCCAAACTCATAGATTTTATATGGAGATTAATGTGTTCAAGCCTGTAGTTGCCAGTTTAAATGCAGTATGTTTGTATTGTTTGGTCTAGAGATGTATATTTCGTACATTGGAGCGTTCGGAACTTTTCAATCGCTAAAGTAGTTCCCTCAAAGTCTAACTCATCAACATGTGAGCTATCGAGGATTCAGGCCCGTTGTTGGGTAAGTGATTTTGGTTGTTGGGTAAGTTACCGAAAAATAACTAGCCCTACACCTTTACAGAGAGAAAGAAGCAGAGGGGGGAATAAACCTTGTTTTTTTTCTGTTTTTTTTCTCACTCTTTGGAATCTGCAACCCTCCACAATGTGACATAATGGTCAGCCTAAATGACCGTGGTCACAATATGGAAGAAGAAGAAGAAGAAGAAGAAGAAGAAGAAGATCTTCCAGGAGAGGCCTCTGATTGACCTAAAAAAAATCAAATTCCTTGAGCATCAGGGGGGCTTCGCCCCCCAGACCCCCCACCAGGGCTTTGCCCCTGGACCCCACCGGGGCCTGAGCGGCCCCTGGACCCCTGCTCCAATTTGGAACCCCCCCCTTATCCACAACTAGGTCCGCCCCTGCTTACAAACCCAACAGACTTATTTTCCAATGCTGTCTATTGCAGTGCATTTTTCTGAAGGTATTCAAGTTTGTGGAAAATCTTATTTCTCCAATCTCCTCAAACACTAGATACTACATTTCCGTTTTCCTCGTGTCTTTACAGTTATTATTGTGTGTGTTTGCTGTTGCAGGAAATCCTCAAGAAGCAGGAGATGCTGGCCAGGATGGACAAGTCGCGCGTTGTTCTGTCCAGCAAGGATGCTCTGGGCTTGGACAGGAAAAAGGAGGAGCCCAAAGCCAGGGAACCCTCCCCTCCACCAGCGGTAAGACCTTGCTGCGGGATAAACCAAACTCATGATTATTTTGGAAAAGTCGTTATAGGTCCACTGATGCATGGGTGGGATTCTTGCGGTATATGCCGGAAATCCGGATTCGATTATGGCCTCTTTTTTTGTTTCTCTCTCTTTTTTTTTGGGGGGGGGGGGGTTCGGTTGAGGTTCAGGATTCATGATTTTTTTTTAGTCCCACCCATGCTGATGGTCAGCCGTATGTTGTAACAGAGGGGGACGTTATATAGAGGTAAGGCAGCCCTGAAAGTCCAAAAAATGGTGCACTAGCCTTTGGCTAGTGATTCTGAACATTTACTAGCCAGAGAGCAAACTTTACTAGCCAAACCAACAATTTGTTTCAGCAACTTTACTCGCATTTGGCGAGCAGATGAACATTTCTACTCAACAGTTACATGTTTCTACTTGCCATGGCAAGTAAAATACTCGCCACTTTCAGGGCTGTAAGGAATACTAAAAAATATAAGGGGAAGAAATGCTTCAGAGAAAAATGTGTCGTAATATTGAGGTAGCGGTAAAATAGAGGGATCGTTAAGGGAGGTACCACTGTATCTGTGTTTGTGTCTGTCCATCTGACTGTCTGCCTCTTTTCTGTCTATTTTTGAGTCACTTGAGAAAAAGTGACTCTATGTAATCGGTCAGTGTTAGTCTGTCCGGCCGGCCGTCCGTAGACACCACCTTAACGTTGGACTTTTCTCGGAAACTATCAAAGCGATCGGGCTCATATTTTGTTTAGTCGTGACCTCCAATGACCTCTACACTTTAACGATGGTTTCGTTGACCTTTGACCTTTTTCAAGGTCACAGGTCAGCGTCAAAGGAAAAATTAGACATTTTATATCTTTGACAAAGTTCATCGGATGTGATTGAAACTTTGTAGGATTATTCTTTACATCAAAGTATTTACATCTGTAGCCTTTTACGAACGTTATCAGAAAAACAAGGGAGATAACTAGCCTTTTCTGTTCGGCAACACACAACTTAACGTTGGGCTTTTCTCGGAAACTATAAAAGTGACCGGGCTCAAATTTTATGTGAACGTGACTCATTGTGTTGTGAATAGCAATTTCTTCCTGTCCATCTGATGCCTCATATAATATTCAGAACTGCGAAAGTGACTCGATCGAGCGTTTGCTCTTCTTGTTGATATTTTTTCTTAGCCTCTGCGTTTTTCTGTTTTTCCTGTGTTTTTGATGGGTGTTGGGGGTTTCATAATACTTGAAATGTAAGGGTTGGAGTAGGATGGAGGGGGGAGTGGATAGTGGAAGGAGTGTTAATTGTACAGCTATATTTGATATGCAAAATCAGCGCGAGTCAAAATGTGTGTGTGTGGCATAGCATTGTGCAAGATATGCAAAATCAGCGCGAGTCAAAATGTGTGTGTGTGGCATAGCATTGTGCAAGATATGCAAAATCAGCGCGAGTCAAAATGTGTGTGTGTGGCATAGCATTGTGCAAATACATGGGTGGGATTCTTCCGGTATATGCCAGAAATCTGGATTCGATTATGGCCTCTTTTTTTTTTCTCTCTTTTTTTAAAACTTTTTTTGATGTGTGGTTCGGTTCAGGATTCATGACACTTTTCAGTCCCACCCATGCAAATATTCATTGAAGGATTTAAAACCAGTTGACTTGAAGTTGGTTGGTTGGTGTTGTTTTTTTTAACATCCCTTCAACTTATTTGGCTATGAAGGACCGCTGTAAGATTGTTTTCTTCCTCAGTTCACATGGCGGTCTCTGGCATTTAAAGTCTATCACTGTAAGTTGACTTGAACTTGAGTTGTGTTCATGAACACAGTGGAACCCCCCCCTTTTAAGACCTACCAATTTGAGAAAATCAGGTCTTAAAAGGGAGGGAGTCTTAAAATGGGCGTAAATTGACAGAGGTTATGAACAGAAAACAGGGTCTTAAAAGGGAGGGAGTTTTAAATTGGGGGGTCTTAACAGGTGGGTTCCACTGTACTGCTTTTTTTATAACTCCAGCGTTCTTCTTCTCACTTTTTTACAGACTTCATCTAGACGGCAAGCAGCCGGTCTAAAGAGGCAGCGATCCCCCTCCACCTCCCGCTCCCCCTCTCCTTCCCCTCCCCCCACTTCTCGCTCACGCTCAGCGGCTTCCAAGCCCCCAACCCCCAAAGCAGCTCCAAAGGTGGAAGTGAAGTCCTCACCAAAGCCAACCCCCAAACCTACAGTCAAGCCATCTCCACGTGCAGTCAGCAAACCCGAGCCCAGACACACTCCCAGTGCAAAGACCATGCCTGCTAGAACTGTCAGAAGCGCTAAGGTGAGTTGGAGAAATAAAGTCAGTGTTGTGTTCTTCTTACAGTATTAGGAAGGTAAAATGATTTGGAGAAATAAAGTCAGTGTTGCTTTCTTGTTATTAGGTAAGTATAATGAGGATGATAAGGAAGATACTTCCATAACGCAAATCCTAAAATAGTTCTAAGCACCTCGCAAAATACATCTGAAATAAACAGTTCTGTACACAATGGCAGTGTATATTATGTATGTATCGAATTAAACTTATACAATTTACAAAATGTTCTACTTACAAGTCACGCGCGCGCACCCATGCACACACGCATGCATGCACTGATCCACTATGACCACAGTAGGCCTTGATGACCTTGTTCTGTCTCACTCAGCTTTTACTCCAAAAGACCATGTTACATACAACCAGCAAATGAATGATACGAGAGAGAAAAAATAGTCTCAGCATTTTCCATGTGCTTGCAGGAACCGTCCCCACCCCCAGCTAGTCGCAAGCGGTCAGCACCGGTCAACAACTCAGCATCCAAGTCCAACAGACCCACACCCAGGGGCAGAGCCGCACAGACCAAAGCCTCATCCTCGGAGGAAGAGGAGGACGAAGAGGAATCAGAAGAAGAGGAGGAGGAGGTGGTGAAACCCATCATCCCCAAGAGGAGTCGCATGACGGCAGCGGCAGCAGCAGCAGCGGAAAAAGCAGCAGCCAAGACCAAAGCGCAGCAACCGACCAAGGTCAAGGAAATCAGGGTTGAACCGCCCAAACCCAAAGCCAAACCCCCTCCTGGTGTTTTTATGGTAAGCATCCTTAAAGGCAGAGTAAGCCTCCCGTAAACCATCACAGATACGGTCAGGCTTTTACACACAGTACAAACACCATTTCATTTAAACACTCACCAATTGAGAACATCCTAGGTGCCCTCCGTAAAGAGCGAACAATTTTCAAAGAATTTATTTTTGCGTGGTTTATCTTACCCCTGAGCCATCGTGAACCCGTGTGATCCAGTTTTCCCTTTTCACAATGAAGTCGTCATAGTTAGTCATTTGAATGCGACTCGACGTGAGCTTATCTACAATAGCACGGTTTTTTTATGCACGAAACAACGGCTGTGGTTCACAAGAACTCTAGCGATGGCTTTTGACTGTTGAGAGGAACGGCGATTTGCACTGATAAACCGGCCGTCGTCTGCTACGACCCTTGCGTGACCCTGCTTCCGGGCTTTTCTTTTTTTAAACTTTCACAACTTCGAATTGTTCTGATCTTGTCTTGATGAAAAACGAATTCTTTTATGATTAAAGAATGTTTGTGTAACAAGCTGTCAATTTATTATTTAGATTTTAAAAGTTAGGTTTTGCGCAAAAACGAGGCGCCGTTGTTGTTAACGGAACAAGTCTACGAAAATAAATTCTTTGAAAATGTCTCACGCTCGACAGAAAGCAACCAGGATGTTCCCGTTCGGTGAGCGTTCAAATGGAAGTATGCTTGTACTGTATGTAGACGCTCGGGGAGCTCTGTGATGGTTTACGGGAGGCTTACTGTGCCTTTAATGTTTTGGACTTGCCACAGTTTCTGCAGGCAGGTTATTAATACAAACTTGTTCACATGCGTGGCTTTAGTTTAGCATAGTTTTGTATACTAGGACTTTGAGAATAGGTCATGTGCGATCTTCATTATAAACTCATCATTAAAGGCAAAGCAAAAAAATGAAATGAAAAAACTGTGCATTTCTTTTTTTGTAGAATACACCTGCTGTTATCACATGATCAGTTTGAGAGTTTTGTGGGTCATGGAAACATTGACATACCCTGCTTGCACCATTTCCCCAAATGGAGTATGGCTGCGTTAGTGGCAGCTCAGTTGGTAGAGCACTGGACTTGTGATCGGAAGGTCGCAGGTTCGAATTCGGGCCGGGACGGACACGGGTCAACTTTATGTGCAGACCCAGAGACGGAAGCCATGTCCCACCCCCGTGTCATCACAATGGCACGTAAAAGACCTTGGTCATTCTGCCATAAGTGCAGGTGGCTGAATACACCTAAACACGCAGACACCTGGGTAGCGCGACTCCGTTGCTGCTAGCTTTCCACTGGGAGGAAGCGACCCGAATTTCCCAGCGATGGGACAATAAAGTAATGAAAATGAAAAAAATGAAAAAATAAGCTGTTCATGTGTTTTTGGGAGTTGTATTCCACATGAACACAGAGAAAGAAGAAATGTTTAAAGACACTTTGTTCAGAAGAAGTTTAAACATTGTTTTGAGGGACTGAGTATTGTCTTACTTGTGGCTTGGCTGTGTTTTGTGGTAATTTCTGTTTAGAATTATCTTTGTTAAGAAATCAGTGCCAATAAAATAATGTGAATAACTAAAGTGTGATGTGCAGTCAAGCGTGGATGAGACAGAGGCAAGTCAGTCAGGCATGGAAGCCATGGATGTGGACATGGTCAGCTCGGCACAGAATGACACTGTGCAGGTCAACGATGCTGATAGCAATGGTGAGAAATGTGTGTGTGTGTGTGAGTGAGTGAGTGAGTGAGTGAGTGAGTGAGTGAGTGAGTGGCAGAGTGCGTGCGTGCATCTTTTTTTGGGACATGGTCAGTTGGGCACAAAATAATTCTATACAGCTCAACGATGGAAACTCAGGTCTTAAAAAGGAGGGAGTCTTAAAATGGGGTACATTTACAGAGGTTATGAACAAGAAGTCTGAGAAAACAGAGTCTTAAAAGGGAGGAAGTCTTAAATTGGGGGGTCTTAGAAAGGGGGTTCCACTGTAAAGCTTTTGTTTACGACATAAAGACCACATACAGTGTGTGTTTCAGCTGTGTTGAACTAAAGAACTCTTTTTGCTTTGCAGGTGAAATTGGAACAAGAGTTGAAGCCCTCATCAATAACAAGTGGTAAGTGTTAAATGTTTGTTTTGTATTCATTTTGGAAGAAGGCAAATAAGGCATGGGTTTATATGACTCAAAACAATAGTTTTGAAGGCAACGTTAACATTTATTTTCATCAGATATGTTCATGCAACAACAACAAAACTACAGAAAACCTGACATGCAAATCTTTTGTGCAGAAAAAAATCCACACTGGTAGAAGCAGAACTGAAAAAAACTTATTTTTGACACAGCCTAAAAACTACTTAAGTTTAAAAAAAAAATGATTTGCAAGGATTTCAGTTTTTCTTTGAAGTTCTGCTGTGTAAAAATGAAGATTCATCAGTGATTGTTGAAAGATTGGTAAGAAAACAAACCCAAGAAAGGTTGGTTTGTGGAAGGCTTGATTGTACATGTAGACAAAAGTAAACATTCTTCGTGGGAAGATGACACATGATTTCTGAAACATTCTTCGTGGGAAGAGAACACATGATTTCTGAAACATACTTCGTGGGAAGATGACACATGGTTTCTGTGTCACAGGCATGCAGGCAGTGTAGTTAGGGTGAACGCAGCAGAAGCCAAGTGGAAAGTCAAGTTTGACAGCTATCCAAAGGACAAATATGACAAATGGTAAGCAACACTTTTCACTTGCTTCTGTTGGTGTATGTGTTTGTTGAAACAAACCTTTTTTTGTTGTTTGTTTGTTTGCTTAACGCCCAGCCGACCACGAAGGGCCATATCAGGGCAGTGCTGCTTTGACATTTAACGTGCGCCACACCCAAGACAGAAGTCGCAGCACAGGCTTCATGTCTCACCCAGTCACATTATTCTGACACCGGACCAACCAGTCCTAGCACTAACCCCATAAGGCGGAGCAGCCACTAGATTGCCAATTTTAAAGTCTTAGGTATGACCCGGCCGGGGTTCGAACCCACGACCTCCCGATCACGGGGCGGACGCCTTACCACTAGGCCAACCGTGCCGGTGAAACAAAACTGCCCATAGAAGATGACCTGATGTTCTGAAAAAGATGCCTACACATTTTTAATTTTTATTTGGCCTGATTAGCAAAGAGTTCAAGTGTTTGGGCCAAAGAGAACATTTCCAGTGGTGAACAGTTTTGTTTCAGTTTGTGTGTGTACAGTGGAACCCCCCTTTTAAGACCCCCACAGATCTGGGAAAATCGGGTCTTAAAAAGGAGCGAGTCCTAAAGTGGGGGTCATTTTACAGAGGTAATGAACAAACAGTCTGAGAAAACAAGGTCTTAACAAGTCGCGTAAGGCGAAAATACAATATTTAGTCAAGTAGCTGTGGAACTCACAGAATGAAAGTGAACGAAATGTAATTTTTCAGCAAGACCGTATACTCGTAGCATCGTCAGTCCACCGCTCATGGCAAAGGCAGTGAAATTGACAAGAAGAGCGGGGTAGTAGTTGCGCTAAGAAGGATAGCACGCTTTTCTGTACCTCTCTTTGTTTTAATTTTCTGAGCGTGTTTTTAATCCAAACATATCATATCTATATGTTTTTAGAATCAGGAACCGACAAGGAATAAGATAAAAATGTTTTTAAATTGATTTGGACAATTTAATTTTGATAATAATGTTTATATATTTAATTTTCAGAGCTTGTTTTTAATCCGAATATAACATATTTATATGTTTTTGGAATCAGCAAATGATGGAGAATAAGATAAACGTAAATTTGGATCGTTTTATAAATTTTTATTTTTTTTTACAATTTTCAGATTTTTAATGACCAAAGTCATTAATTAATTTTTAAGCCACCAAGCTGAAATGCAATACCGAACCCCGGGCTTCGTCGAAGATTACTTGACCAAAATTTCAACCACTTTGGTTGAAAAATGAGGGCGTGACAGTGCCGCCTCAACTTTCACGAAAAGCCGGATATGACGTCATCAAAGACATTTATCAAAAAAATGAAAAAAACGTTCGGGGATTTCATACCCAGGAACTCTCATGTCAAATTTCATAAAGATCGGTCCAGTAGTTTAGTCTGAATCGCTCTACACACACACACACACACACGCACGCACACACGCACGCACGCACACACACACGCACATACACCACGACCCTCGTTTCGATTCCCCCTCGATGTTAAAATATTTAGTCAAAACTTGACTAAATATAAAAAGGAGGGGGTCTTAAAATGGAGGGGGTCTTAATACCTTACTTTTAAAAGGGGGTTCCACTGTATTGTCTTTTTATTTTATCATGTGAGTAACCAGTGAGTCTTAGTAATTAGCGTTGTTTGTCAACATGGATGGGCGTCAAGCCATAAGAACAAGTCTTAATGTTGAGTTTTTTTAAGTTCAAGTTGTGAAAGTTTATGCACTCGTAGGGTTTGATGACCTCCACACATGAACCAGGTCTGGTTTACCCTCACCACTTTAAAAGTCACAGCTAGGTCGAGTTTGGGTTATTAAATGTTAAATTGTTCATTTATTTCACGTTTTTACAGCGAGAGCTTTGAAACTTTACACACTGTTTTAATTTGATGGAAATGTGGTCGGGTTTGCATTTTAAAGGGATACTACTCCTGACAGGATGGCCACTTTTCAAAAAAGTGTTTGTGTGCGGTTATTGCCCTTTGCTTGATTCTGTGGAAGCTCGGCTTGTGTTGCAAGACAGCTTGGCTGCATCAGTGAAAATGTCTTTTTAGTGTTCAGCCTCTCACAATAATTCACATCAATGGTGCCCTCAGAGATGGCCAAATGTTAACTCTCCAGCCGGGCGAGTAACTTCAAGAAAGTCACTAGCCCGGCAGAAATTTTGTTGGCCAGGTACATACCATACTTGATCTGCAGTGGCTTTAAAACCCGATATTACAACCAAAAGGGTTGCATTTGACCAGAATTTTCATTGGCCAGCCGAACAAGTTGCAAGGCGGTTTTTACAAGCCCGGCAGACGATTTGGCCATCCCTGTGCACTTTTTAGTTCACCCCACTGATTTGTTTTAACAATATTGGGTTGTGGTTTTAGTTTTGAAAGACAGTTGAGGGCCCCAAAGGGGGGGTATCATCACGATCACGGGAAGGGAAATTTTAGCTTTCACGATCACAGTTACCTTGATTTTTGTTTTCACGATCACAAACACCTTGACGAATAGAGGATCATAGAGTGATGCAGCTGTGAAAAATGTACGTTGAAAATAAAATGCTTTGCAATAATGCCCATCACGATCACGAAAACAAATGACGATCACGATCACGAGACTTGATTTTTTTGTCATCACGGATCACGGGCAAAGTCCCATCACGATCACAGAAATGGAAATTTCGGCAATCACGGTCACAGAAAGGTCAAAAAACGCCAATCACGATCACGATTTTAAACCCTTTGGGGCCCTCACAGTTGGTTGGTTGGTTGGTTGGTTGGTTGGTTGGTTGGTTGATTGGTTATTATATTTTATCGTCTCTTCAGCTGATAATGGCTATGCAAGACCAATGCAAGTTTTGTTACTTTTTATATTTAGTCAAGTTTTGACTAAATATTTTAACATCGAGGGGGAATCGAAACGAGGGTATGGTGTATGTGTGTGCGCGTGTGTGTGTGTGCGTGTGTGTGTAGAGCGATTCAGACTAAACTACTTGACCGATCTTTATGAAATTTGACATGAGAGTTCCTGGGTATGAAATCCCCGAACGTTTTTTTCATTTTTTTATAAACGTCTTTGATGACGTCATATCCGGCTTTTCGTGAAAGTTGAGGCGGCACTGTCACGCCCTCATTTTTCAACCAAATTGGTTGAAATTTTGGTCAAGTAATCTTCGACGAAGCCCGGGGTTCGGTATTGCATTTCAGCTTGGTGGCTTAAAAATTAATTAATGACTTTGGTCATTAAAAATCGGAAAATTGTAAAAAAAATTAAACATTTATAAAACGATCCAAATTTACGTTTATCTTATTCTCCATCATTTGCTGATTCCAAAAACATATAAATATGTTATATTCGGATTAAAAACAAGCTCTGAAAATTAAATATATAAAAATTATTATCAAAATTATTTTTTCGAAATCGTTTTAAAAACACTTTCATCTTATTCCTTGTCGGTTCCTGATTCCAAAAACATATAGATATGATATGTTTGGATTAAAAACACGCTCAGAAAGTTAAAACGAAGAGAGGTACAGAAAAGCGTGCTATCCTTCTCAGCGCAACGAATATCCCGCTCTTCTTGTCAATTCCACGGGCACTGCCTTTGCCACGGGCGGTGGAGTGACGATGCTACGAGTATACGGTCTTGCTGCGTTGCGTTGCGTTCAGTTTCATTCTGTGAGTTCGACAGCTACTTGACTAAATATTGTATTTTCGCCTTACGCGACTTGTTTAAGTTCACATGGCAAGCTCCATGCTTAAAAATATTTACAATCAGGTCTATCACTGTATATTTTGAAAGATGATGTATGTTTACTGTAGAACATTTTGCAGGTCTTATGGTAGGTTTACACTGCAGCGATTCAATCGTAGGATTTGTTCCATAGGAGGCGGGGGTGTTCCTCTATACTTATTTAGCTTTGGTGGTGGTTTTTCTGTCGCAAAAGATGCAAAACATGATTGTTTAAACATTAGCATGAATCTTCTTACTTTCTCTCTCTCTCTAGAAAATAGATATTGAGTTTAGTGCAGATTTGTTAGCCTGCTGGCATTTTTTGTTTTAAACAGGAAAGTAAACTTGTCCAGACACTACAGTTTTTCTTTGTAACTCATTGTGTAGAGCAAGAATCAGTTGATTTAAACAAGATTTTATTAAGGAAATACAGGGTGGCATGTATTTGCGATATAAACATTTGTGACCACACAACAAGCTAAGCAAGAATCAGTTGAACCACTGTGTTTCTTTAAATTTGGTACAGTGGAACCACCATTTTAACTCATTGTCTCCCAGGTACGGATATATCCGTACCCACTCATATGGCTCTATCTGACCAGGTACGGATACATCCGCTCAGACTGTTAGCTTCAGTCGCTTCCTGTAACGTCGATCTAACGCCTGCATTCCAGCGTGTTGATACAGAGTTACTACACAGTTACTACAATTCTGAGTGACCTGCTGCAGCACAGCTGGTCTCGGCTAAAATAAACTTGGTCAACATAGGTGGGGTAGAAAGTGTTAAGACCTTCAAATATTTGAGAAAAATACCATATTTGACGGACTACAAGCCGCGACTTTTTTCCAAAAAAAATCGCATTGCGGCTTATAAAGAGATGCGGCTAAAACGTTACCTAAACTAGAATAGCATTCACCTAATGGAAGTCGTCGCGGATTTTCATTTCGCTCGATTAGCGATTACCGGTACTTTATGAGCTCTCTACTCAAGACTCGGCGCTTTTCTCTTTCTTTCGCGAATCTTCGTTTGTCAACAAGTCGTCGTGACAAGATAGCGTACAGAGAAACACCGGATGTATCAGGATCTCGCGCGCGCAAGATTTCGTTTGTTTGTGTCTTGCGATAGTTGGAGGAGCGAGAGCCGCCATGTTGTGTTTTCGTCTGCTCGAAATGTGCGCAAAAGTCATAAATCATCCCCAAAAAGCTTATTCCGGGCGGGACTACGTGTGTGTGTTGGTTACAAATTGTGTGTGATATTTTTCTTCAAACTTTTTCACTTTTCTTCTTTGTTTCACTTGTTTATTCTCGGAGCCGATTTCGCCAAATACCGTACTTTCGTTTGCCTGGTTGTTTTGATTGATTGACACGATCTGATTATATTTTTTTCGACGGCGGCTAATATAGTGACGCGGCCTTTTTGTGGCTCGTCCCAATTTTTTTTTTAAAGTCGGGGGTGCGGCTTATAAAACGGTGCGTCTTGTAATCCGTCAAATACGGTAGGTCCTTAAAGGGAGGGAGTCTTGAAATGGAGAAAAATGTTTACAGGCTATGAAGAAAACAGCCCAGAAAGCAGGGTCTGATAAAGAGGGGGAAGTCTTAAACTGGGGGTTCTTGAAAGGGGGGTTTCCACTGGTTGTCACTGTGTAGAAACATGATCTTTGAAAAGTCATGCTTGTAATTGGAGGTTATGATGGATGGGACACCATTAGTGATTTTCTTTCGATTGCATTTGCCATTGTTTCTAAACAGTGACAAGGAGGAGCGAGAGCCGCCATGTTGTGTTTTCGTCTGCTCGAAATGTGCGCAAAAGTCGTAAATCATCCCCAAAAAGCTTATTCCGGGCGGGACTACGTGTGTGTGTTGGTTACAAATTGTGTGTGTGATATTTTTCTTCAAACTTTTTCACTTTTCTTCTTTGTTTCACTTGTTTATTCTCGGAGCCGATTTCGCCAAATACCGTACTTTCGTTTGCCTGGTTGTTTTGATTGATTGACACGATCTGATTATATTTTTTTCAACGGCGGCTAATATAGTGACGCGGCCTATATGTGGCTCGTCCCAATTTATTTTTTAAAGTCGGGGGTGCGGCTTATAAAACGGTGCATCTTGTAATCCGTCAAATACGGTAGGTCCTTAAAGGGAGGGAGTCTTGAAATGGAGAAAAATGTTTACAGGCTATGAAGAAAACAGCCCAGAAAGCAGGGTCTGATAAAGAGGGGGAAGTCTTAAACTGGGGGTTCTTGAAAGAAGGTTTCCCCTGGTTGTCACTGTGTAGAAACATGATCTTTGAAAAGTCATGCTTGTAATTGGAGGTTATGATGGATGGGACACCATTAGTGATTTTCTTTCGATTGCATTTGCCATTGTTTTTCACTCTTCAAGTTCCATGATGTGGTCATGGTTCAAAAAAGGGTGAAGCCCCCCCCCCCCCTTACCCCCCCCCCCCCCCCCCCACACCTCTTCAAAGTTCTCATCAGGACCTGATCTGTTCTCTGCAAAAATAACATGCTTTTTACAAAAGGTTATGATGAATAGGATGCAATCAGCGATTAGCCGTCTCTTGCATGTCATTATTTTTCTTTCTTCAGGTTACATGCATGATACTTTGCTAAATGAACCGTGGTTTATTCATTCGTCTCTTGATGCATCTGCAATATTGTCAGCAGTTCAGTGATGCGTGCACAATGATGCATGTTGAAAAGGCAGAACCGTAACGCTGATAAACACAGGCAGAGAAAAAGGGGAAGAGTCTGTCCAAGTATTATGTTGCATATCACTGTTTACGGTCGTTCAGAGCCAGTGACTTTGTGATGAATGCTCCATCACCCTGCGGAGACGCGGTGATTTAATTACTCGTCAAACCAGCATACAGGAAATTTGCTCTGTTCATTAATTACAAGCTGGTGAGCCATCATTTCTCCACCCCCATCCCCCCTCCTTGTCTCTCCACTCCCCCTGCTCTCTCCCTATCTGTTTCTCTCTCTCTCTCTCTCTCTCTCTCCCTCTCTCTCTCTGTTCCCCTTTCGCCCTGGTGTAAAGTAAGGAGGGAGGGAGCATTGTAGGGCACTTTGCCGCTAGCTTGAAACATGCCGTCAGCCCTTGTCTCCCGAGAGAGAAAAAGCGGTGTACTGAGGAACCTGTTAAAACCGGCACCATTGCTGCAGTCCAAGATGCCAGAAAGTGCAGTGGAACCCCCTTTTTAGACCCCCTTCCTTTTAAGACCTTGGTTTTTCTCAGGTTTTCTGTTGGTAACCTGTGTAAATGTACCCCCATTTTAAGACTTAACTCCTTTACAAGACCTCATTTTCTCAGATATTTTTTATATCTTAAAAGGGGGGGTATATCTCGATGTACAGCGCTAAGAGCATAGTTAAATTTGTGAAGCGGCGCTATATAAGCTATCTTTATTATTATTATTATTATTTTACTGTCGCAAAAACAAAAAAATTAAACAAACATACGTAACACAAAACAAAATAATGAAAAGGAGGGGGATTAAGAAGAAAGCCACCATTAGTGACAGCTGCAACACCATTCTGGGAATTAAACCTTTGTGCAATGTAAAACCTGTGTGCAATGAATGTATGGGGGGAAATATCAAATAGCAACTCCCTGGGTCAACAAACAACATAACAGCAACAAACAAACAACAACAAAAAAGCTGAAGCAACAACAACAGGTCATTTAGTTAGATACTGTTGGTGATGAAAAGCAAATGAAGGTAACAAAAAACAAAGCAAAAACAACAAGTCGCGTAAGGCGAAATTACAACATTTAGTTTAGCTGTCACGGCATTTTTACAGCAAGAGCGTCAGTCTACCGCTCGATGCAAAGGCAGTGAAATTGACAAGAAGAGCGGGGTAGTAGTTGCGCTGAGAAGGATCGCACGCTTTTCTTTATCTCTATTCTTTTTAACTTTTTGAGCGTGTTTTTAATTCAAACATATCACATCTATATGCTTTTGGAATCAGGAACCCACAAGGAATAAGATGAAATTGTTTTTAAATTGATTTCGGAAATTTTATTTTGATAATAATTTTTATATATTTAATTTTCAGAGCTTGTTTTTAATCCGAATATAACATATTTATATGTTTTTGGAATCAGAAAATAATGAAGAATAAGATGAACGTAAATTTGGATCGTTTTAAAATTTTTTTATTTTTTTTACAATTTTCAGATTTTTAATGACCAAAGTCATTAATTAATTTTTAAGCCACCAAGCTGAAATGCAATACTGAAGTCCGGCCTTCGTCGAAGATTGCTTTGCCAAAATTTCAATCAATTTGATTGAAAAATGAGGTGTGACAGTGCTGCCTCAACTTTTACAAAAAGCCGGATATGACGTCATCAAAGGTATTTATCGAAAAAAATAAAAAGATATCCGGGGATATCATTCCCAGGAACTCTCATGTCAAATTTCATAAAGATCGGTCCAGTAGTTTGGTCTGAATCGCTCTACACACACACACGCACAGACAGACACACACACACACACACACACACACACACACACACACACACACACACACACACACACACACACACACACACACACACACACACATACACCACGACCCTCGTCTCGATTCCCCCTCTACGTTAAAACATTTAGTCAAAACTTGACTAAATGTAAAAAACAACAGCAAGAGCAACACGAAGCCCAAAGCAACAGCAAAGGGTCATTTAGTTAAATACATTTGATGATGGAAAGCAAATTAAAGTAACATTAAAACAACAACAACACGAATCCATAGCAACAAGTAGGGTCAGTTAGATACTGTTGGTGATGAAAAGCAAATTAAGGTAACACAACAACAAAAAACCAATAGCAACAACAAAGATAAGCCAAAAGCAACAAGTATGGGTCAGTTAGTTAGATACTGTTGGTGATGAAAAGCAAATGAAGGTAAAAAATAAAAATAAAAATTAAAAAAAACCAACAGCAAGAGCAACAACAACAAGAGGCGAAGCCTTCAAGGCTCACGTAAGAAATCGACAAACAGTAACACAAACTCAATCACTCCGTCACACATACACACACACACACACACAGTAAGCATAGGTGACACTGTGCAAGAAAGCGAGACACTAGATCTAGATCTGTCTGTCTGCATGTGTAGCCTACTTACAGGGACACGACTGCCAACTAGTCTCGGCCCGCTCAAAATAACAATGACCGAGACTTTCAGTAATTCCTTCGCGTGACGTCTAACCCTCTTACGCCATAATGTGACGTCTTCAAATGTTAAAGTTTCTATCACACACACACACACACACGCACAGACAGACAGAGTTTACCATCGCATAGGCTACACTTACGTGAGCCAAAAATAAGCCAAAGGCAACAACAAGAGGTCAATAAATAAGATACAGTTGGTTATAAAACTCCAATGAAGACAACCAGCAGGGTCATACGCGACGGTCTCCATTGTCCAGTATACAACGACCGGCAGATCCATTTAAACCCAGACCGATCACGCACACACAATCCACTGGTGTTGAGGCCTGCTTACACTGGGCGCTCAGGCAGAAAACTGTCACCGATGCTACTACCGTCTGTTTCAACCATGGCCAAGCTTTGCTGCCAGACTGGGGTTATAGTAAGAGAGAATGCAACTGATTGACACTGGGGGGGGGGGGGGGGGGTGGAGTCGGCTGTCCTTTTTTTGTGCCTTACTCACCAGTGTCAAGTGCCCGTGCCTGGAGAGGACGTAGGGGTGCTTAGGTGGTAATGGGGGAGGGGGAGAAAGAGGTCCCGGTTTTGAGAGAGAAAGGGGGATGAGAGCGCTCAAAATGAATGTGCGAGATAGAGAGAGAGAGAGAGAGAGAGAGAGAGTACACAAATCAACAACAATCAAAAGTAAAACTGGATGTGTCAAGATGAGAGTGAGACTGACTGACTATAAGGGTTTGACGTCCTCTTAGACCAACTGGTCTATATTGTGACAGGTATTGGTAATACGCTGAAGATATGGTGTGATACTTTGATTCGAACAAGCCCGCTGTGGCTGTCTTCTTCGACACACCAGCATTGGGTTTGTCTCGTCAAAGTATCGAAATACGATCATGATAATCAGAGACGAGAGATGATGCATGCGTGTCTTCGTGTTTTCCAAGCCCTGAGACTTTCGCTGTGAACGTGGGATCTTTTTCGTGCGCATGTGTGCACACGGGGGTGTTCGGACACCGAAGAGAGTCTGCACAAAGTTGACTCCGAGAAATAAATCTCTCGCCGAACGTGGGGATCGAACCCACGCTGATAGCGACCAACTGGCTACAAAACCAGCGCGCTACCAACTGAGCTACGTCCCCGCCCGAGAGAGAGAGAGAGAGAGAGAGACAGAGAGAGACAGAGAGAGACAGAGACAGAGACAGAGAGAGAGAGACCAGCAGACAGAACATTCAAACGATGTATTGATGGAGCCGCGGCGGGCCCTGCGAGAGGGGGGCAGTCAAATGGAGGATGAGCATTGTTTACTGAAGCCGTCATTAGAATTTAATTGAAAGCAATTTTCTGTCGGGCCTCGGGGGGGAGAAGGCTGGAAGGCCAGAGATGGAGCGAGGGGGGTATCATGTTGCCCCCGACTGCCCCTCCTACTTTTAGCCTGCCTATGCCCTGCGTTCAAGTGTGAATGTGCAGTTTGGTGCTCTGTCAAGTTGTGGCTGTATTCTTCTATTCCCTCTGTACTGGAGACTGTGTGAGTGTGAGTGTGTGTGTGTTTTCATGTTCATAACTTTATTTTGTGTGTTGTGCGTGTGTGTTTTGTGTGTGTGAGTGTGTGTGTGTGTGTGAGCTCTCGGCAATCTGTCTCTGCTGCACCAACGCATGTCTCAGTTTTGCTCTCCCTGAAAATAAAACATGTAATATCCCAGTGTTAGGTATAACCTCTTCCAGTTCTCTCTCTCTCTCTCTCTCTCTCTCTCTCTCTCTCTCTCTCTCTCTCTCTCTCTATGTCTCTCTCTATGTCTGTCTCTCTGTCTCCCATCTCCCCCCTCTCTCTCCCTCTCTCTGGTCTGTCTGTCTGTCTCCTTTCATTGTTTCAATGTCTCTCTCTTTGTCTCCCACTCTCTCTATCTTTCTTTCTCTCTCTCTCTCTCTCTCTCTCTCTCTCTCTCTCTCTCTCTCTCTCTCTCTCTCTCTCTCTCTCTCTCTCTTTTTTTTATCCCCAGTTTCAACTTTTTCCTCGCTTTCGCATAGTCTCTTTCACTGGCAGACATAATTATAGTCTTTCTATTGTACCGGTTGTCTGTCTGCGTTCTCTCTCTCTCTCTCTTTCTTTCCCTCACTCTTTCCCTCCGTTCTTCTACCTTGTCTTAAATTGACGTTCACATGGCAGGCGTTCAACCAACTTTCCCCAAAATTTTGTCGGTTTGAAATCGCTCCCGAGTTGTCGAGGCGAAAAGTCTGGCCCTGACGATTTAGGTTCGATTTAGGCAGGATTTACTCGAAAACTCAGTTGAACGCTGGCCGTGACTTGGCGCAGATTTTGCGCAGACTTTTATTTTTTTTATCGCGCTTACTGATTGGTTAGTTCGATCCACTTAGTTATATATAGCTATTTCAACTGCTCTTCCCGCATTAGGAGGTAGCTCCGATAGCTGAACTGGCCGAGAATCTTTGCTTTAAAATTGTTTGAGTAGTTTGCACTGTTCACATGGGCAGCGATTTTGATTTGACGTTGTGCCGACTACCCCCCGCGGGTTAGGGGGAAGAATTTACCCGATGCTCCCCAGCATGTCGTAAGAGGCGACTAACGGATTCTGTTTCTCTTTTTACCCTTGTTAAGTGTTTCTTGTATAGAATATAGTCAATTTTTGTAATGATTTTAGTCAAGCAGTATGTAAGAAATGTTAAGTCCTTTGTACTGGAAACTTGCATTCTCCCAGTAAGGTAATACATTGTACTACGTTGCAAGCCCCTGGAGCAAATTTTTGATTAGTGCTTTTGTTGTGAACAAGAAGCAATTGACAAGTGGCTCTATCCCATCTCCCCCCTTTCCCCGTCGCGATAAAACCTTCGTGGTTGAAAACGACGTTAAACATTAAATAAATAAAGAAAGAAAGTTGTCCTGACTAAAATAATTTGAAAGTTGGTAGAAAGTTGGTAGAAAGTCTGCAATGTGAACCGCACTTTAGTCTGTTGACTAGTTTCTGATTCCCTAAAGACACACCGGTATCACAAGCATATAAATGTGCCTGTGTCAGTAGCCATGGATGATTTGCGCTGTTACGTTGAGTCAAGTGACCAGGGTGTTAATGAAAGTAGTTTGTCCCGTGGGTCTGTCTGGCGCATGACCCTGTCTGCCCTTTGGTCACGATTCATTCTTCGCACTTTTCTCGCCATTTGGTATGACAATTTTTTTGTTTTGTTCTGTTTTCTAGGTATGAAAAGCAAAGTTCAGACATCAAAGTCATCAAAGACAAGGTAAGAATTTGTTTGTATTCAAATGTTCGTCTTAAAGTGAGTTAAACTACAAATTGCCTTTCTCAGACAGCTTGAAAAAAAGAAAAGAAAAAAGCCCTCACACACAGAAACCGAACCAAAGAAAGAATTAAACAAAGGAAGTAAGAACAATAGAAACAAAGAAATAACAAAAGGAGGCAAAATAAAGAAATAAAAGAAAGAAAACAATGTTGGGTTGAGATTCGTGGACAACAACAGAATTTTTTTTAAAGATGACCTGTGTGCAATATTTTTTGTGTGGATATGAAGTGTAACCTGAATGAATAGAAATGAGTCAAACAAAGACAATGAGTATCTTTACCACGTTTAAAGAAAAATCGCTCTTTTGTGTCTCGATCATACCACACTTAAACCAAAATGGTTCTTTTGTGTCTCCCTAGTACCACATTTAAACAAAAATCATTCTTTTGTGTCTCCCCACCAAACTTTAAAAAAAATCATTCTTTTGTGCCTCCCTGCCACATTTTAACCAAAAGAAATCTTTTATGTTTCTCTATACCATATCTAAACAAGAACCATTCTTTTGTGTCTCCCTACCACATTTAACCAAAAATAAATCTTTTATGTTTCCCTATACCATATCTAAACAATGGTTCTTGTCATCATTTTCACGAGTTTTCATTCACAAGCACCTGGGAAATAAATCTCATGTTCCCCGTGCAATAACTCGAGGTGGTGAATGGGTTTGAGCTTTCATGTGAAACGTGGATTGTCAAAGTAAAAGCCAATCAGGCTGATTGTTTGATGTGTGGAACCATCGTGGCTTTGGATTTGTGTTTCCGAGGACAACGATTGTAAGCATTGACTCTCAAAGACCCAATCAATGTTGATAATTACCGCGGCGACTCATGGTCAATTTGCAACTTATCTCTGTGATCACAAAATCCACACGAAACTAGTCATAAACACTTAAAAGAAAAGAAATATGCTCAACACTTACTGAATTCACAGGTATGATCGCAGCTCTGTACATTTTCAGACTGGAAGAAAAGCGTCAACAAGCTACGTTTGACGTCACATACAAGTTTGACGTGTTATCTCGTGCTACTGTGACGATGCTTTGTGGCCCGGAGTTGGATTCTAAAAATTCGTCTCCCTGTGGGTTATTGTGCATTTTGTTGCACAACCAAAATGATAACAAAAACGATGTTTGGTGGCTTGTTGTCAGACCAGCATTTTTTTGTTGGCCCTCTGGGAGCAAATCGCCTTTTGTCTCATATTTATCAACCGCGGCCTTCGGCCTTGGTCGATAAAGATGAAACAAAAGACGATATGGTCCCCTTGGACCAACAAAAAAGCTGGTCTGTCAACAAGCCACCAAACATCTTATATTCTTTTGTGTCTCCCTGCCACATTTAAACAAAAATAAATCTTTTATGTTTCCCTATACCATATCTAAACAAGAACCATTCTTTTGTGTCTCCCTACCACATTTAAACAAAAATCGTTCTTTTGTGTCTCCCTCCCTCCTTCTCCCTCTCCCCCCAAAACACCACCATCAATCAGGATGACGCAGAGACAGACGAGAAGCCCCCCACACCGCCCCCCTCTGCAGCAGCGACAACCAAACCCCCACCAGCACAAGAGACAGCAGAGGCCCCAACATCATCCACCACCACCACCACCCCCACCCCATCGGCCTCCACCGCACAGCACCATGAAGAGATTGCTAACGGTTACAGGTAAACTTTTAAATTTTTATTGTTTGGACGTGTGTTTTGTGTGTTGGAGTCGGGTGAGATTAGCATGATACGAGCGTATTAGTTGGGGTAACAAAACTTCGCGAAGGCGACTTCATGAAGCTTGCTGCTTGAAGCTTTGGCACTGATTTTGTTCGTAAAAAGACTGTGCGAATGCAACTTCGGGCTCCGTGTAGGACAGCCTTCACAGCTGTGAAATGACTTGAGAGCAGATCAGGAAATGGTGTGCATAAAGACAGATGTGATTTTTTGTGGAATAGTGTTTGTGTGTGTCACTCTGTGTGTCACTGTGTGTGTGTGTGTTTTGGCAGAAGAGATGTTAGATTAACGTATCAGTTTTCTTCCTCTTGGTGTATTTTGCATTCAGTGATGTCAGTTTGATGTGGTTCGGTCATGCCATTGCTGCCTGAATATCCATGACGTCATATCTACACGTACGCGTACAGGTCTTGGCTACACGTTCGCTCATCTATAACACTAAATAGACAGATCTGGATGTGGAACTTTTCAGCACGTGTACGGGTAACGTCATCAAATCTAGTTTTTACGTCACGCGTTTGCCAAGATGTGCAGTCTTGGTGGGAGCCAAACAACGAATGATTTGGTACATTGGAGAAAAAAAGTGAGTCACGGGTGACGCAATATCTACACGTACAGGTCTTGGCTACACGTTCGCAAACCTAGAACACTGTAATATGTACACGTACACGTACAGGTCTTGGCTACACGTTCGCTCATCTAGAACACTGTAATATCTACACGTACGCGTACAGGTCTTGGCTACACGTTCGCTCATCTAGAACACTGTAATATCTACACGTACGCCTACAGGTCTTGGCTACACGTTCGATCATCAAGAACACTGTAATATCTACATGTACGCGTACAGGTCTTGGCTACACGTTCGCTCATCTAGAACACTAATGATCTATTGCAGAACGTGTCTTCGCTACTTCCTACCCCCACAATGGGTGATGGACAAGGAGACGATATCACAGATGACGCTCCAAGAGCTGGCAGACTTCCCTCTAGATGATTTCTTTGACCATTACGAACGAGGTTTGAGAAGGGTGAGTGTCTTTATGTCTTCTGTGTACTTTATTTTGTGGTTTTTAAGAAATGTACAGTATTCATCCAAAAAATCCAACTCAGCACAACTTTGCTTGTTGTGCTCTATTTATTTTAGTTGATTGTATGTGGCATTGTTATAGATCTGCAATTTTATGAATAAATTGTTTAAACAAAAACCTTTTAAAACAAGAGGCGAAGCCTTCAAGGCTCACGTAAGAAATCGACAAACAGTAACACAAACTCAATCACTCCGTCACACATACACACACACACACACACACACACACACACAGTAAGCATAGGTGAAACTGTGCAAGAAAGCGAGACACTAGATCTGCCAACTAGTCTCGGCCCGCTCACAATAACAATGACCGAGACTTTCAGTAATTCCTTCGCGTGACGTCTAACCCTCTTACGTCATAATGTGACGTCTTCAAATGTTAAAGTTTCTATCACACACGTCAAACACTTTTGACCGAGACGTAATCTTCTTATGCGAGCTTTATCCATAGACTCGGAAATGTTAAAGTTTCTATCACACACACACACACGCACGCACGCACGCACAGACAGACAAAAGTTAGCATCGCATAGGCTACACTTACGTGAGCCAAAAACTGCACAATACAAGGAGTTGTTATGATGTTGAGTTTGGTTATTTGTCCAAGTGGAGGGTTGGTCTTATTCCAAATGAAAGCCAAGCCAGATCTGTGATTGAAAACAGAATTGTTTCCACGGAAGGAGTGTGCCCATAATGCCTGTATGTTTGAGGCTGATCAGCAACTTTCAGCCAGGATGTATCTGCTTTTCTTGTTGTTATTGATGATGGTGGTGGTTGTTGCACCCAAAGGAATTTTGTCTAATTTTGTTGATGCGTAGTTGTTAATCGGTTTCTCAGTTATGAATGCTGCTCTTTGCATCCCAAGTCGTGTGTTGGTTGGTTATTGTTACATTTAGTCAAGTTTTGTTTTTTAATGTCCTTACAACCGTTATGGCTAACAGGGATCTTTATTCGTATGTCGTTTCAGACGCATTCTTCACTTTTTCTACGTTTTTTGAAATAAAATTTACTTGTAGTTTCTATGCATCAAGTGGTCAATTTTAGACAAATTTTGTTTTATCTTCTTTTTTTTTTAGTTGGTGAGCAACTTTCAGACAGAAGCAGCAGCACAGAAACAGGAGGCAGAAAACTCAAAGACCAAACTGGCCTCTGTACGCAAACTGATCGCTAAACTTCTCAAGTCCACGAACGAGGTTTGTCGATGTCTTTAGAATATGTCAATTTTTTTATTTTTTAATTTTTTTTTAAGAAGGGACCTTGCATGATATGATATTATAATAATAATAATAATAATAAATGAGCATTTATATAGCGCAACATCATAACTTTACAATTATGCTCTTTGCGCTTGACACATTTAAAATTAAAACACAGTTATACAAGCATTTACATCTACATTCATAGTCAACAACGCTTAATTAAAATTAATTTATGCAGAATATTTGGAATTGACTGGTAGAAGTGTGTGTGTGTGTGTGTGTGTGTGTGTGTGTGTGTGTGTGTGTGTGTGTGTGTGTGTGTGTGTGTGTGTGTGTGTGTGTGTGTGTGTGTGTGTGCGGGCGAGAGGGTGGGATATTCATCTGTTTCCTTGCCTGGTGTGTTTGTGTCTGTGTGTTTGTGTTATTACTTGTGAACAGTTTTTGTTCAGTACTCCCCCCTCCCTCCACACACACAGACTTCTTATGACAAATGTAAGTGTATTGCCTCATGGCCTTGTAACAGCTATCAACTACCCCCCCCCCCCCTCCCCCCCCCCCCCCCCCCCCCCCCACACACACACACCTATTCCCCCACACACATGCCTTAAACATTAAAACAACAACACACCAGCACCACCACAACCCCCAACCCACAACAAGAACTGTGTCCCAGCAGAGCAGCGTGTAACAAGGTGGGGATGAAAGGGAAGTCAGACAGCACTTAGAGGGCACACACAAATCAATGACCCGCCCGGTCCACGGCCCCATAATGCCTTGCAATCCATACTGGTCGTCTGCTGGCCGCAATGTCTTCTGGGACCCCCTTACAAGATGTTGTGTCGGAGAGGTTGGACTGGACTGGACACTATGTTCTTGCTGACCTGGTGGGGGGGGGGGGGGGGGGGCTTGGGGGGAGTGTTAGGGCAGTTTTTGGTTTCGCTCTATTGTCTGTGTTGTACACTGACCTAATATCCATTTGTATGTTTATACTCTTTTCGGGGTTAAACGAATGAGATAGTTGTTTCAGCTATATAGGTAATAGCTGCAGTTTACACGGAATTTGTCTGACCAAACAGTACTTTGGAAGCCAAGGCAACAAAGACTCAATCATTCTTCGTAGATTGAGTCCAAAAAATAATCCACTTTGCCTTCCTGACAAAATCCATGATATGCCTTCCTGAAAAACTACGATAGACAAATTTTCACCAGCATGTTCTAATTACGGAAAATGGACAATGTAGCAATTACGGATTTCATTTGAATAATTTCTTCAACACACATTAATTTTTACGACGTCTTTTGACAGTTCTTTTACAAAAACAACAAAAGATGGCACTTTACGGTACAAATGACGAGCGTGGTATGATTGATATGAATCTTCAAGTTGAAGTGATCTGTTGCGCCTAGCTCTCCTCCTTAGCCCCTTGCCCTAACGTCACTTGTCTTATCGAACTGCAACCAACAGAACCTTATTGACTTACCAACGAGGACATGGCTAGTACCCGCATGACCCTTGACGTAACATGGCCGCAGACAAAACACTTTGCATGTTGGGATGAGGAGCAGGGCACAATTGATGGGTAGGGGTTATATGTTCGCCTCCATCTGTAGAGAGCTTTCAGCTTGGATGACCTCCCTTGAGGCGTATTGACTCCCTCATCGTTCGGGTGTGTATGTGAGGGGGGGGAGGGGGGGTGTGTGGGGGCAGAAACGAAGAGAGAGAGACAGAGAGAGAGAGAGAGAGGGTGGTCGAGCAGAAGAACGCTGATATTGTTTTACGAGAATGGACGTTAAGATTACAACGTTTGTATGGGAGAATCTGTATTGTTTCGGCATTTCCTGTGGACTGAAGGTGACGAATAGAGCAAACGAGCATCCTGAATTGTTAAACAAATTAACAAATAAAGTTTAACATTACTAATTAGGGACACCAAAACGAAGGAAATTCACGAAAATCAAGATATTTCACGAAAAGGCTCTTTTTCAGGAATTTGACATTGACCCAGAAGCGGATGGCGACCAAGTGGACGAACTGCTGTCCATGTGTGTCCGTCAGGCCGTCCAGTCATAGGACCCGTCAGCGTTTACCACGACAACCCCGCTCTCAAGTCACGTGACTGCCGTGACGTCAGCTCCCGAAAAGAAAGGATTGGAACCTGTTGTGTTCATTGGCAGATTCACCTCCCTCACTCCTAACCGTCTCAAACCGGATGTGCAGTAAAGAAGATGCACCATGACCTTGATACAAGGTCGTTGCTATGGCGGCTGTTGTCATTTTATCATAATACGCAGTACTCTGTAGTCCCATAAAATGCCATGTGTTGAATGTGTTGTTTTTGCCTTTGAATGTGAAAACAGTGTCCTAAAAAAAAAAGAGAAGCGTATGGTACGTGTAATGGACACTATGGGGTGAGTAGTGCGAGTGCGACAGTACCGGAAGACGTTCGGTTGTACTTAGGAGGTGCTTGAGACCCGGACGGCAGCACTGTAGGATTCCATAAGAGTGCACGTGTTCTTTTAGGAATAATCACAGACCATGACTTCAGCTGTGAAGCCGTTTCTATCTCAGATGATTTATTTCCAGTGAGAACATAAACCGCACCCACCTTCATTGCATGTGTTCTTAAGTTTGCTTGCTGTCACAAGTCTTGTGTACATATTGGTTTTAATATGATTTAGTTCATGTTTGTTTTTACATTTAGTCAAGTTTTGACTAAATGTTTTAACGTAGAGGGGGGAAATCGAGACGAGGGTCGTGGTGTATGTGCGTGTGTGTGTGTGTAGAGCGATTCAGACTAAACTACTGGACCGATCTTTATGAAATTTGACATGAGAGTTCCTGGGTATGAAATCCCCATACGTTTTTTTCATTTTTTTGATAAATGTCTTTGATGACGTCATATCCGGCTTTTTGTGAAAGTTGAGGCGGCACTGTCACGCCCTCATTTTTCAACCAAATTGGTTGAAATTTTTGTCAAGCAATGTTCGACGAAGCCCGGACTTCGGTATTGCATTTCAGCTTAGTGGCTTAAAAATTACTTAATGACTTTGGTCATTAAAAAACTGAAAATTGTAAAAAAAAATATTTTTTTTATAAAACGATCCAAATTTACATTCATCTTATTCTCCATCACTTGCTGATTCCAAAAACATATAAATATGTTATATTGGGATTAAAAACAAGCTCTGAAAATTAAATATATAAAAATTAATATGAAAATTAAATTTTCCAAATCAATTTAAAAACACTTTCATCATATTCCTTGTCGGTTCCTGATTCCAAAAACATATAGATATGATATGTTTGGATTAAAAACACGCTCAGAAAGTTAAAACGAAGAGAGGTACAGAAAAGCGTGCTATCCTTCTCAGCGCAAGTACTACCCCGCTCTTCTTGTCAATTTCACTGCCTTTGCCGTGAGCGGTGGACTGACGATGCTACGAGTATACGGTCTTGCTGCGTTGCATTGCGTTCAGTTTCATTCTGTGAGTTCGACAGCTACTTGACTAAATGTTGTATTTTCGCCTTACGCGACTTGTTTTAGCATTCATCTGTTTTAAGAAACCAATGTATTGTCGATTTCTGAAAGGGGAAGAAGATTGTTCTTGTGTTACTTGAAGGACAAAGGCAGTGAACAACTTAAATAAAAAAGAAAGCCTTTCCTTTTATGTGGTCTTCTCAATGGTTTGTAACTGGACGGCGCTTTTACTATGATGAACTGTTGAGAGTATGGAGATCTCATTGGCGCGAGTCATTCAGAGATTGATACTCAGAAATGACACCAGTGCTGATGTCCAATCGTTTGAAAACATAATGAAAAAAATAATTGACATGTAAAGCACATTGTATGCCTTTTCAATCTGTAACACTACTACAGATTGGATTCTAAAAGACGCACACACATTTCTATCCACAAAATGGCCAGGTATACTTTATTTTCGGGATCTCTCCGTGTTTTAAAGACATGGCGCCGCTTTGAAAATGTCGAACGGTCGCAAGGTGAAAAGAGAACTTGAACGCGATAAATATCTGCATAAAGCTGGACGTATCGGCGAGTTTTGTAGAGAAGCAGCGAGGGGTGACGGTTTGGCGAAATCATTACAGTAGAACCCCCCTTTTAAGACCTCCAAAAATCTGAAAAAATCAGGCCTTTAAAAGGAGGGAGTCTTAAAATGGGGGTACACTTACAGAGGTTCTGAATGGAAAGTCCAAGAAAACAGGGTCTTAAAAGGGAGGAAGTCTTACTTTGGGGGGTCTTAAAAGGGGGGTTCCACTGTATACCGTAATGAGGGAAATGGTACAGATATACATGGGCAGGAGAGCAGTATGACAACGACAGTGGCAGGCTTGCCCGGACACCAGAAAAGAGTTTTGACAGAACTTACGATGAGTTGGCGAAAATATCTCCTCCCTGTTCAGAGCTTCTTATTATTCTCCCAGACGCCAGGAGACTGGTTCCGCGTAACTCTTACTAATTGTTTTTGTCTTTATTTCGAGCGCTTACTTCCCTTTATATCTTAGATCTAAACACACACACACACACACACACACACAAACACACAAAAACCAGGAACATTAGACCAGTTGGACATAGTCGTACACAGTGTGTTTGACAGGCTACTTGAAGTCTGGATTTCTGCATTTTCGAGAAAAAAATGGTGAATTTCCAGGATCATGATGTTTGAAATTGAGTATGTGTACGCCTGTTTGAATGTGTGACAGTTAAAATGTGACACTTTTGACACGACCATGTCAGTGAGACGAACGTCGTTCTTAAAAGATCGTTGCTATTTACTGGGAATACATAACTGAACCAGTAACGGGACTTTCAAGTTTGCATAGCTTTTTGGTGCAAGAGCTTTTTTCTCTTTCTTTCTTTGTTTCTTTCTTTATTTGGTGTTTAATGTCGTTTTCAACCACGAAGGTTATATCGCGACGGGCTTTTTTCTCTTCTTTTATTGTATAGTAGGAGAGGTCAAGAAAAGTCGTCACGGTGTGTTTTGCTGTTGTCGTATGTCATTAAAAACGTGTCTCTTCTTGACCCTATCTTCTATGACGTGAAAACTGAAAGAAAATTCGCGAAGACGTCATAGTGTGAATAATGGCGTCACGTAAAAATGCTGTCACTTCTCCTGCATGTCTCCCAAGGAACTGAAAAAGAATTTCGAGAATGAAGTTCGTCTCGCTGACTTCGTCTTGTTAGAAGTAGAAAATTACTGGCAAGGTCACCGCCAGTTCGTGCATGTCTCGGTATCGTATATCATTAATATGTACAGAAGTTGCGGTTTCCAGTACTGACGGTTTGCAACTCTGAACTGCTATCACTAGGAATGGATCTTAAAGCTTTTAAGATAGGGAAAACATGCGTGTGCGAATTGTTTGGTTGTTGTTCGCTTTGGATGTCCAAAGATCAAAATGAATGTATTCAATTTTTACTGCAGTCGAATGTTTTACCTCGTTCATAGTCACAACTTGGACAGATGTGTCATTATTATGTTTTATTACTGTTGAATTGAACTGAATGTTTTTTGCCTGTAAAAAATTATGATGTTAGAAAAAAAGAAAAGAGTATGCAGCTTTAATGCTGCTAAAATAAGCTGAGTTGTTTGTTTCGTGTGTGTGTGTGTGTGTGTGTGTGTGTGTGACGGTGTGTGTGTGTGTGAGTGAATGTCTATGTCTGTGTGGGCGAGCGCGTTCACGCTGAGTTTCGGGTTAGAAATAAATCACTGATAACATTTGTATCGCCCCACGAGGAGCCATTCTTATTTTTAATTTTTTATTTTTACACTTTCATTTGTATCAGATATTTGATTTTAATCTCATTCCATAAACAAGGGCAACTGTTTGGGATGACGTTTTCGTCGAGATTTGATTGTGTCAGGCACATTGTTCCAGGTGACGATGTATCTCTCTCTCTCTCTCTCTCTCTCTCTCTCTCTCTCTCTCTCTCTCTCTCTCTCTCTCTCTCTCTCTCTCTCTCTTTTTCCCACACACACACACACACTTGAGTCACACACTCTCGCCCATACACACGATCTCTCTTTCTGTCTCTCACATACATACACACCATCCCCCTCTCTCTTACAAACATTGTCAGACACACATGTATACATACACATCCTCAATCACATTCACTCTCTCTCTCTCACACACACACGCAAACTCACACACACACGCAAACTCACACACACACACACACACTTTTTCAGGGCAGACTGAGCAAGCTTTGAAAAAAAGAAGAAAAAAAACCACGCTCAGAAGTCTGTGAGTCAATCTCAAAACAACTTTGGTGCCCGACATCTGTTCTGGGCCTTGTCTGATGAATGCGACCCGATCTTTGGGTGAGCCACCGTGAAACCCGCATCCATTTTGTGGTACCTCCACTGTCTCGCGAAAAATCTTGATCACCCCCTGAAGTGATAAACCGTGATGAAGCTTTTGCACATGGTACAGGACATAATATTACGTAGGGGCCTAATGTTTTTGAAGCCTTCACACAGCCTCCTGTAAACCATCCGTTTCTGGTCCCAGATACTGTCAGGCTTTTACACACAGTACAAACACCCTTTCGTTTCTCACCGCTTGAGAACATCCTAGGTGACCTCCGTAAAGAGCCAGCATTTTTCAAAGAATTTATTTTTGCGTGGCCAGCCGGATTGTCTGTACCACAATCGGCGTTGTGCACATTCAACTTTTCCAGTTTTTTGTTTGTTTTTTCGTTTGTTTTGCTTTGGAAGTTATACAGATTTAAAGTGCTAGCTGTTTTGGTTTCATGTCCAGGGATTGTTAAACTATATTGTGTAAGTGACGTTTGATGTTGGTTGACTGTTGTCGTTTGTTGTCTTGGAAACCCAGGGACGTCATCCGAGACCGACTCAGCATTGTTTTCGACCAGCTCTTGGAAAAACTATTCAGATAAATTTACGTATCGCAGTGAAAGGCAGACTTGAAGTTCTGTTTTATGTACACAGCATCACTTTGTTAACCTTTATAGCAATTTGATGACTGAAACGGAACTTTGTTTTCACCGATGACCCGCCTTGGTTTATAAGGCATAAAACAACTAAGTTATCTCGTGGTGATGTAAAGATGGTACTACAACAACAAAACGCAAGGCAGGAACATGTCTGACAAATGCTCTCCTGATTTGACTCGACCGTCCGGTGAGCCACCGTGAAAACCACGCCACCTCACTCCGCGGCCACGTGGCCACCTCCCCGCAATCACCTCGGCAAGGCGTGCACCGCATTTTGTGCAACACTGACCCCCATCTGTTCGTAAAATCATTATCTTCTTCTTCTTCTTCTTCTTCTTCTTCTTCTTCTTCGTTCATGGACTGAAACTCCCACGTTCACTGATGTTTTTGCACGAGTGGATTTTTACGTGTGTGGTCGTTTTTAACCCGCCATTCGGAAGCATACGCCGATTTCGGGGGAATTTCCGTCTTCAAAGCCGTGCAAGTGTCATTCATCTTATGTCCATGTGTATGTCTGTGTTACAGAGCATATTTGTCATTCATCTCATGTCTGTATGTATGTCTGTGTTACAGAGCATTTTTGTCATTCATCTCATGTCTGTGTGTTACAGAGCATTTTTGTCATTCATCTCATGTCTGTGTGTTACAGAGCATTTTTGTCATTCATCTTATGTCCATGTGTATGTCTGTGTTACAGAGCATGCTCGTCGTTCATCTCATGCCCAAGTGTATGTCTGTGTTACAGAGCATGCTCGTCGTTCATCTCATGCCCAAGTGTATGTCTGTGTTACAGAGCATGCTCGTCGTTCATCTCATGCCCAAGTGTATGTCTGTGTTACAGAGCATGCTCGTCGTTCATCTCATGCCCAAGTGTATGTCTGTGTTACAGAGCATGCTCGTCGTTCATCTCATGCCCAAGTGTATGTCTGTGTTACAGAGCATGCTCGTCGTTCATCTCATGCCCAAATTATGTCTGTGTTACAGAGCATGCTCGTCGTTCATCTCATGCCCAAGTGTATGTCTGTGTTGCAGAGCATGCTCGTCGTTCATCTCATGCCCAAGTGTTTGTCTGTGTTACAGAGCATGCTCGTCGTTCATCTCATGCCCAAGTGTTTGTCTGTGTTACAGAGCATGTTCGTCGTTCATCTCATGCCCAAGTGTATGTCTGTGTTACAGAGCATGCTCGTCGTTCATCTCATGCCCAAGTGTATGTCTGTGTTACAGAGCATGCTCGTCGTTCATCTCATGCCCAAGTGTATGTCTGTGTTACAGAGCATGCTCGTCGTTCATCTCATGCCCAAGTGTATGTCTGTGTGTTAACTGCCGTTTTTCTATGACCATCCCATGACGACTGGAGGTGTTTTGCCGACAACCCCTAAAATACACATTCCGTCATCCGTCTCCAGGGGATCTAGGCTGATTCTTCCAGGACGCTCCCAATCTTGTCGTAACTACTGGACGAGACCTACAAGACAACGTGTCATCAATGTTGTCCACCTCAGCGACTCCTGTCTACCCAGGGCCAGCACTGAAAACACCAACCCCTCACCCAATCTCACCAGTTCTGCATCATGTTGTGTTATCCACATTGCCGGGCCCGAAGAGTGACGCTCTCTGCGCATGCGTCTTTCTCACCTTGGCTCGTGCAGGTCGTTTTTAGGTGCGTCACTTTTTCTTGTCTTGATTGACTCCTGCAAAATCACGATTATTTTTACTAGAAGAAGAGAGGGGTGAATGTGGTGGCAAGCCCTGGAAGAAAAGAAAGAAGTTTGATCTACTCAATCTCTTCCAGATCGGAGGCTGAAGACTGCGCCGCCTACCGTTCCGGTGGCTTTTGCATGTGCCCAGCGACGAGCGAATCCAATTTGTCACCCTCCTTGGCCCGGCGCGTGGCGGAAAAGCAATCACCACGCGCGTCGCACGTGGGCCCGGGTTTTGATCACCCATCGACACGAGGGGGAAAAAGATGTGGCAGACCCTGATTTGAGGGCTGATTGAGTTTTGACAGATTCCCCGCAATTTTTGACGAGTCGGGCAAGAACCATGGAGAGGTTAACATAATTTGACGCGGATTTTGACGACTCGGACGAATGAAAGAATAACTGGGCGAGGCTGAGATGCGGCGAGAGGTGTGTAGCCAGGGCGCCGGAGACCAGATTGAACCGCGGACGAATCTCAGCGCTGCTGATGAGACGAGGTGTGGAAGAACAGCGATGAGGCACGTGCCACGCGTAAGGTGCGGTGTGCCACTGAAAGCGAGTAATAAGGTCTTGCCGGTTCCCGTCGGACCGTGCAGCAGGTCGTGCTACATCAGCGTGTTATCTGCGACACCCTGCCTTCTGACTCTGCTCTCTCTTGTCGTCTTGGCCATGTCATGCTCTCTGGTCTTCGTAGTTATTACGAGTGGTGGATTATCAATCAATCAATCAATATATCGCGCGTATTCCGTGGGTACAGTTCTAAGCGCAGGTATTTATTATTTTAATTTTTTATGTTTATTTTATGCAATTTATATTGCGCACATATTCAAGGCGCAGGGATTTATTTATGCCGTGTGAGATGGAAATTTTTTTACACAATACATCACGCATTCACATCGGCCAGCAGATCGCAGCCATTTCGGCGCATATCCTACTTTTCACGGCCTATTATTCCAAGTCACACGGGTATTTTGGTGGACATTTTTATCTATGCCTATACAATTTTGCCAGGAAAGACCCTTTTGTCAATCGTGGGATCTTTAACGTGCACACCCCAATGTAGTAGATTATACGGTCGAACTTGCCTATACCGACCACCCTAAGGACCGACCGAAAATGGTCGCTATAGACAGGTGGTCGCCAGGGAAAGGTTAATTATACAGGGGGAAAAACATCTCTTGTTGGGGATATTTTGGAGTGGTCGTAATGAGCGGATGGTCGTTATGTGGAGGTGGTCGCCAAGGCAGGTCAGTTTGACTGTAAATGTAATGCTCTTTCTCTCTCTCTCTCCTTTTTTTTGTGCAAAGGCTTTGTTCCGCTTGGACATACACCAAAAACCAGCTGCCTGGCTGTTTTGTATGCTGAGGACATGAAGAAGCTGGACTGTTGATTTTAAGAATGTGACCGAGTGGAATGATAATTTTCATCTCATGTAAACGCTTACGAGGGTCTGTAGTGGTTTACGCAATGGTTAAAACGGGAATGAAGATATATTTAAAGTCAAACTTGTGCATGTACATTTGCACCTTCTTCGTTCTCTTCGGGACGTTCCCCTGGACAATATTTGTTGTTGTTGTTGTTGTTGAAAGATCAGGATTTTTAACGAGATTTGGAGTACCACCGGTATAAAAGAATCTGAGTTTTAATGTGATACGCCTTAAAAGTGAGTAGATTTTTTATTTAAATTTAATTTTTAAGATAAGGCCAAGAACAATACAGAACAAGATAAATGCTGAATCGGTCCCCATGAGAGACAAGAAAACAACAACCAAACAAAACAAAAAACACTCTAACACACACACATACAGATACACACACACACACACACACACACACACACACACACACACAGAGATACACACACACACACACACACACACACACACACACACACACACACACACACACACACACACACACACACACACACACACACACACACACACACACACCAAAATGTAGACACAAGGAAACAATTCTCCGTGTTCTGTACATACATGTATTTTCCTGTTGTACGGTTGTGACAGCGGTAAGACATGTGCAACGCACAAGGTGCTGTGTGCCACTGACAGCGAGTAGTGAAGTCAGTCTTTGTTTTCTGTCGGGCCAGGTGGTAGATCGTGCTATAAAGACCGTTTGAAGAACCTGGGTACTCAGCTTTTCATGTCTGTTTTCAAATCCAACCCTTCAGCCATTTTTCTTTTTACGCTAAATCGGTTCCTGACAAGGGGACCATTAGGCCAAACAAAAATATATGTTGATTTAGGGTAACGTGACCAAAAAAATAGGGTCGGTAGGTCGGCTTTTTAAAAAAATTATTATTTTATTTTTATATAATAATTATATATATTTTTTGTTTTATAGATTTAGTCGATTTTAAAGGAGGTTTCTTCCCTAAGTCTTGGTATGGTTCGCAAAATGTGCCAAAAGTTTGTTTTGTGTGTGTTAGAAATGATAAAAAAAAGTATTAGGGTCGGCGGGAAAAAATAGGGTCGGTCGGGTTACCCTAAACCAACATATATTTTTGTTTGGCCTTAGAATTTTTAAAATAAAATATTTTTTCGGGAGGACCTCTATGTCTTTATAAAAACAACTCACTTTTAAGGCATGCCTTCCCCCGCTTTCATACTACTAGTATCCCCTCTAAAGACTTGAAGAATTGAGTTGGGTATAAACGGCGCAATCGTCTCTGTGAAACGCACCAAATAAAGGTTCACCCAAACATGTCTCATCTGACTTCAAAATGGTCATATTGATAAAATATCATAGCACGGTGTAACAAGATATCAGCGGCAGACACCTTATAATTGTTTACAAAGTAATAAGTTGTTAACACATGTTATATGAATGTAATTTTTCAGGATTATACATACCATGGAGAATAACTAGACAATTTGGCAAAGGAAAAAAGTATATTTCACTTGAATGATAGCTGTGGACTGGGTGGCCGAGTGGTAACGCACTTGCGCTCGGAAGCGAGAGGTTGCGAGTTCGACCCTGGGTCAGGGCGTTAGCAATTTTCTCCCCCCTTTCCTAACCTAGGTGGTGGGTTCAAGTGCTAGTCTTTCGGATGAGACGAAAAACCGAGGTCCCTTCGTGTACACAACATTGGGGTGTGCACGTTAAAGATCCCACGATTGACAAAAGGGTCTTTCCTGGCAAAATTGTATAGGCATAGATAAAAAATGTCCACCAAAATACCCGTGTGACTTGGAATAATAGACCGTGAAAAGTAGGATATGCGCCGAAATGGCTGCGATCTGCTGGTCGATGTGAATGCGTGATGTATTGTGTAAAAAATTCCATCTCACACGGCATAAATAGATCCCTGCGCCTTGAGTCCGAGTCTGAAGATACGCGCGCGATATAAGACTTCATATATAACATAACAGCTGTGCGATAGTGTGCGTGCGTGCAGCCAGACACAGACACACACACACAGAAACAGGCACACACACACTTACACACACACACACACACACACACACTTACACACACACACACATACACACACACCGCAAATCACTGTTTCACAGTTATTGGTGAGGGCCCCAAAGGGGGGGTATCATCACGATCACGGGAAGGGAAATTTTAGCTTTCACGATCACAGTTACCTTGATTTTTGTTTTCACGATCACGAACACCAGTGGCAAATCACGGTCACGGTAAAATTTGCATGTACAGAAAGCACGTGTCAAAGCAAACACAACCACACAGTAATTCGCTCCTCTGGATCCATTGTTTATAATATTCAACACAAAGTGAGAACTGTTGCACTTTATTATTATTATTTTTTAATTCTCTTTCATACACACATAGAAATACATATCATGATTTGTAATCAGTAACAAGAATGTTGTTTTCATTGTTTTCTCTCTCTCTCTCTCTCTCTCTCTCTCTCTCTCTCTCTCTCTCTCTCTCTCTCTCTCTCTCTCTCTCTCTCTCTCTCTCTCTCTCTCTCTCTCTCCACTCATACACATTCAACTCCCACACCCTGACTCACACACATGAATATATACTTGCACAATTTCACATTTCCAGAGCTAAATCTTGTAAACCCATTTTCTCAAAAACTATTGCGTGGATTGAAATGTACATGTATGTGTGATGGGGTCTTTATTTTCAACTTTGCCATTCCATTTGAGGTACACCATCGCCTGGTTTCATGGCCTTGAAACACAAACAGGAATGCTACAGGCCAAAAATGGTTTTACCTGAAAGAAGCGCGCAGTGCCAGTGGCGAAGCCACAAGCCTGAGCCTGCGAAGCAGGCGAGCCAACTAGGGGGGTCCGGGGGCATGCCCCCCCGGACTTTTTTTTCAAAAAACGGTTAAAATCGGTGCAATCTGGTGCATTCTGGGCATCATTTTCAGGGCTGTAATAGTGTTGTGATCTTGTTAAAAATCCCATTTTAGCCTCCCCCCACCACCATTCAACACACCTCCAAACTGGTGAAAACAACACTACTGTGCGCTGGCTTCATTGAGACCGGCGCCCGGTCGCGTTGCGCGATATTCACACGGATCGTTTTTGCGGAAATGTTTCAACTTCACCGGAATAAATTTGACTTTACCGGATTTTGAAAACGGCTTTATCGGATTTCCGGTAATTACCGGAAAAGTAGCGGAAAAATGGTGCCTGACAAAATCCCCAACGAACATGACTTTGATCGTCTTTGAGTTTGACATGACTCATGAGGATCAAGTGACCCAAACTGGCACGTCTCCCCGCCATTGTTTCTGAATTTAACCCATTGTTGATATGAAAGTTTACAGGCGCTAAAATAAATCCAAGCTTAATGCAAAGAAACGACAATTACTAGAATTAGAATATATGCCAATCGTGTCTACGTTGCTGGGATGAAAAACACATTTCTAGTTTCGGTTTTGGTTACACGCAGACTCTCGATATCGAGCCAGTCGAGGTCACACTGAGCGAGTGACAGCTGGGCGTGGCAATGTCGACAATGTCAATGATCTCACTCAAACTCAAAGATCTTGAACAAATTTCAAGATCTTTGCCTACATTCAGAACAGTCATAGAGCAACATAGATCAACATACCTTGATATTTCGTCTTCGGAAAGACCGACCCGTAGCCTGACCTTTCCACCAAGGAAGGCATTCTCGCCGCCTGCTTTGGTCTGGCTTGAATCCACAAAATATAACAGAAGTTCGATGACAGTACCGCTGCACGCCATTTTTGATCTTCGAATTCGAATTTGACTGAATACACTCAAAACGTTTGCACGAAGCCCTTCCATTGGATGAAGTTTGGCAGACTTTTGCAATTTGCCTTCTGATTGGATCTCTTTTTTTGTGTGATTGGTTCTCCTAAAGGGAAGCAATTGCTGTCAAAATCATATTTCTGAATGTGTTGTTGCTTCCCTTCAATCGGGATTGGCACCTTGACGAATAGAGGATCATAGAGTGATACAGCTGTGAAAAATGTACGTTGAAAATAAAATGCTTTGCAATAATGCCCATCACGATCACGAAAACAAATGACGATCACGATCACGAGATTTGATTTTTTTGTCATCACGGATCACGGGCAAAGTCCCATCACGATCACAGAAATGTAAATTTCGGCAATCACGGTCACAGAAAAGTCAAAAAACGCCAATCACGATCACGATTTTAAACCCTTTGGGGCCCTCATTGGTGTGTGTGATCTGCACGTGTGCGCGCTAGGTCAAAGTGTCTCCACAGCACAGTCAGTGTCAACAGTGCACGTGCTTCTGTCATGATGCATGATTCACTTGACTGCACTCGTGACTGCTACATGTTGGTGGGTGGGCCACGGGTGTGGCGTTACTGTTTCATAACTTTTCTCAAGTCTGACAAACCAAACCGCATCCTGAACTCAGGTAAAATGAGTTACTTCCCTTCGGGTCTCATTTCAATCCCTGACAGGATGCCTTTGTTTTCCTTCTCTGGAGAGGAAATCGATTTTTTTAACATATTTAGAGCTTTTCGTAATGTGTTATTGATATAAGCAGATTCGCGATCGTCGATAATGATTTTTCATGGTGTTGTGTAATTTTTAAATTACAAAGGAATTGATATGTAAGTTTCAAGCGAGCTATCTTTCGCGCGTGTATTTACTGTGCAAACAACTCTAAATATGGCAAAAGTGTCACGTCACGATAATCAACTTTGGCTACGAAGCAGACGACACTTTTTTCCGAAACCAGTTGGGAGTGATGCAACAATATCACGGTCTCCTTTCCACAGCAGTCTCAACATTTTGACTTGTTTCAACCTTAGAACGATGTCTTTATCATAACTGTGAAGAACAGAACGGAGATCACTGTCGAAGTCGGCCAATCTGCAATCACTTTCGTCTCAGTTCGTCTATTCTCAGAAACATTAGCGAAAAACATGGGAGATAACTCTGTATTCTTATTTTGATAGATTCCGCGCAGTAATTATGCACCCGGTCAGAGAGATATGCCGGCGATACGGCATGGACCGATGATGATCAGAATGATCAAACCGAGCGTTAACTGGACGAGAGACGTCCATCCGTGCCCCACTGGAGATATCGACGAAACATTACAAAGGCTCAGTGACCTCGATCGCCCCACACGCTGGTGTAGTGTACATGTTACAGTGAATCTGTGAAACCAGGGAATACGTGACGGAAAAAAACAGTTAATTCATGTATTACCTAAAATAGTTTAGTTAATACACGTATTCCCTGGTTTCACAGAGTAACTGTAACATACATACCTTTTTTTCTTCTTTAAAAAAAATCTCAGCCAGAGTTCAAACTGGGTCAAAGCTTTCGCTGTCTCAGCCTGAGACCAGCTGCAGACCTACCACGGATAGGTCACTGTGGTTTTCAGACAACCTTTTTTTTTAAGGCGAAATGAGTTATGCTTGATGTGAGGCCATAACATATCTTCCGATCGGGAGTCCCGGCATCCCTACTCACTGCCCCTCCTACGCTCCAACTTATACAGAGCCCCGCATGGTAATTGAGTGCCTCGGATGGTGTTTTGGGTTATATTTGCTTTTGACAAAAAATCTTCAGTTTTTGTGTGTGTGTGTGTGTGTGTGTGTGTGTGTGTGTGTGTGTGTGTGTATGTGCGTGTGTGTGTCAATCGAGACTTCCGAAATCAAGAATTGAAAAAAAGTTCCGTTTTGTCTATAATAACCATTCCGTTAACTAACCTGTCTTGTTTCTTTATGTTTGTCTGCGTATTTTGATTTTGTTCACCCTATGTTTGTACGAGTCGTTGGCCTTCACAATGATACTTGTGTCATTGTCCCATCGAGCCCTACCTCCTCCCGCTACACACCCCCCCCCCACACACACACAAACACACACACAAACACACACACACACACACACACAAACGCGTGTGTTAAACTTTCTGAGCTTTCCTTTTTCTCGAATTCTGTCAGTGGTTGGGCGTGGAAGAGAGAGAGAGAGAGAGAGAGAGAGAGAGAGAGAGAGAGAGAGAGAGAGAGAGAGAGAGAGAGAGAGAGAGAGAGATGACAATTCTTTATTTAACATGGGTAATATAATAAGCAGAAATTGCTTTTTTACATCTAGCCCTTGCCCTAGAGGGACTAATTTACAGTGGCTAAAGAGAGACAGACAGACACCTGGCAACCATCCCCCCCCCCCCCCCCATATTATTAAGCCATAACTTCCACAAACATACGTCCTTAGCTGTTCACACCACCAAATCAGATTGCAAACACTGACAAAACGTTCATCCGGTCTTCGTCGGGGAAAGTGATGGCTCACCACACCTGTTGCGGGCAAACAGGCATAAAAAGCAAACGTAATATATTAATTGAAGCCGACAGAGTGTGTACAAAAGCCAGCGGAGAGGCAAGGAGGTGCGAGACTCAGATAAGCAACGCGTTATCAACCCCGGACATCGCTACAACCACAGCACAATGGCGGCGGCCGGCGACAGCTTTTGTTCCAAAGCATACTCAGTCCTGAGAATTATCACAAAGCCGCCTTGTTGTCTCGTTGCCAGCTCCTAATTATTGTATTATGATTATTTATGGGGCATATATGACAGCTCCGTCTCCATTTTTTCTCACTTTTTGGGTGACTTTTTCTTTTCTTTTTAATTTTTTATACTGTTTTGGTTCTCGAGTTTTTCTGTCTGTTTTTGGCCTCGTTTTTGGATGAGTGGTTTTGGACTGTTTTATCTCTTGACTTTTCCTTGTTCTACGTTTATTGCAACGTGCAGTTGATTTATCACACTCCCTCCCGAGTGGCTGAAATGTTGCATCGTCGAGAGTCGAATAATAGACTGCCTTGTATGCTACGTGGCTGCATACGAATGGACGATTATCTCTCTGTGGGGCCACAGTGGCCTCCCTTGTGGATGCCGACTGAGCGAAAACATAATTCAAACGATTATACGCCAGAAGCTTTGAAACTTTTATTGAATGTGGAGTAATAGCAGTAATTATACATTTATTTATGTGAAAGATTTTTTCTCTTCTTTTTAAGACTCTGTAATATTTGTTTTGAAAATGGTAATCTGAGGGTCACAGGCTATTGAGTTCTGGTAAAGATTGTTGGTCGTTCGCCAAATGTGTTTTCCCCCTCAAGCTGCCAAAACACATAGCAATCAACTTTCACCTAATCCATCATTTACCATAAATTACCATAAATGACCGAATTGATAATCCACCTAGCCTAACTTTTGGCTTTAAAAAAAAAATCTCTCAATATTTGAAACAAAATGCCCCCTCCGCCAGAACATGTTTATATGGGACTGCTTCCAGCTTTGATTATAATAACAGCTATTGTGTTTTCAGCGTAGCAATAGGGTCCGATATTTAGACGAGACAAGTATAATGCTGACGAGACCCTATTGCTACGCTGAAAACACAATAGCGATTATATAGCTGTTCTGACCTTGATTTGTTGTTCCAAACTTACAAAGTGACAGCTTGTTACACAAACATTCTTGAATCATAAAAGAATTCTTTTTTCGTCAAGACAAGATCAGTACAATTCGAAGTTTTGAAAGTTTGAAAAAAGAAAAGCCCGGAAGCAGGGTCACGCAAGGTCGTGGTTCTCGTAGCAGACGACGGTTTATACCTATCGCCAGTTCCTCTGAACAGTCAAAAGCCATCGCTAGAGTTCTTGTGAACCACATCCGTTTGTTTCGTGCATAGTCAGAGGTACTTAATAACGTGCTATTGCAGATAAGCTCACAGCGAGTCGCATTCAAATTACTAACTGACGACTACATTGTGAAAAAGGGAAATTTGATCACACGGGTTCACGATGGCTCAGGGGTAAGATAAACCACGCAAAAATAAATTCTTTGAAAATTGCTCGCTCTTTACGGAGGGCACCTAGGATGTTCCCGTTTGGTGAGCGTTCAAATGGAAGGGTGTTTGTACTGTGTGTAAAAGCCTGACAGTATCTGTGATGGTTTACGGGAGGCGCACTGTGCCTTTAACATGTAGGTGTATCACAGTAAAGCGAAGAAGATTCCAAAAAGCTCATATCATTTCACACTTAGCGTAACTTCAAATCTTGTTAAATACCTTGATCTCCTTAAAAAAAAAGAAGTTAAAACTCTTGACGGGGAGGGGGATGGGGAGGGGGGTGGTGACCCGGTGGTTTAAACGAAGAAGTCATCTTCAATATCGATACATACGGGTGCTTAATATAAAAGCAGAATGACTTGAATTATGATAATGATAATGAACACTTATATAGCGCAAACCACAGACTAATTCTGTGCTCTCTGCGATTTACAATATCACACCACGAATTACAATACACAATATCAACAGATAATAACGTAATAACATAATTATTAACATCTTCTGTCAACATGATAGTGAAACAGTAAAATAACATGTTTGAAGGATACAGTGCACATAATACCGATTTAGTATACAGGGTGGGCCATAAAAAGTGTCCACATTTAATTTGTTAATATTTTTCCTGTAAAGTGATATTTTCTTTTCTGTTTCAGATAGAATTTGAGACAAGCATCTTAGAATTCTTTTAAAGCCTGAATGGATTGCATTCCAGTACAGGAAAGGACCAAAATCGTTGAACTTTACTTTGCTACCAATTCTGTGGTTCTCGCCCAGCGCGCTTTTCGGAGAGAGTTCCCTGGCACACACTGTCCATGTGCGAGAACTGTGAAGCGCCTCGTGGATAAATTCAGGAACACTGGTAGTCTCGCAGATAACAATAAAGGACATAGTGGTCGACCATTTTCTGAATTTATCCACGAGGCGCTTCACAGTTCTCGCACATGGACAGTGTGTGCCAGGGAACTCTCTCCGAAAAGCGCGCTGGGCGAGAACCACAGAATTGGTAGCAAAGTAAAGTTCAACGATTTTGGTCCTTTCCTGTACTGGAATGCGATCCATTCAGGCTTTAAAAGAATTCTAAGATGCTTGTCTCAAATTCTATCTGAAACAGAAAAGAAAATATCACTTTACAGGAAAAATATTAACAAATTAAATGTGGACACTTTTTATGGCCCACCCTGTAAATGACATGTAAGCACGACTTGGAATAGCATTGATCATCAATTTGATGGGGGAAAAATATAGTCCTGGTGTGCAAGGAAATCCAGAACACGTAATGACCTGTTATTTGAATAAACTTGGTATACCGGTAACAAAACAAAAGAATCTGTTCAGGGTAGATAATTGGTTTGACTTTCTTCTCGTATGTCAAAGTTGCAAAGTTTTGCCTATTGTGATTTTGTTGTTGATTTTTCTTCCGTTTTTGTCTGGTCGATTTTGAGGGTACCCTTACTTGAGCGGCGGTCACATGATCCCTGTAAAAGAAATATTTAATCCAAAAGGTGATCCTGAAGGTTAAGTGAACGGCCTTAACTGGCTTATATAGTTTTAATGAAATGACACAGGAATTAATGCTTTAATTTGGGTTTGAAATTTGTTGCAATAATTTTTTGGCCAAGTTTAGAAAGAAGACAACCAAATGACATATCAAAATAATTGAATCCCGTATTTTCTTTGATTATGACGTCTTCTGTTTGTAAATAAAGACAACGTGGGATATCAGTATCTTGAACAGTGTAACAAGATGTTGAATGCAAAAGCTTGGGGACATAATAGGCCCCCATGTTCGCGTGCAGCATGCACTTTGCGCACAAAGGTGTGTCATATCTTTCCACAAAGAGTTGGTGAGAGTCATTTCACAAAATAACGATTCCAACCAGAATCGATTTATTTGCATTTAAATAATTCGCCAAATAAAAATATCGAACTGTGTTTTTGTATACCTCTATTTCACAATGGCATCATATAGTCCATAAACAGTGATTTTCAAAGTATAAAATGTAATACATTTAGATGTTGTAATTTATTTTAATACTTTAAACGTTATCGACTCATCAGTAACAAGTGATATTCAAAGTTTCGATCAATTTAGTTGTTATTTATTTTAAAACCTAAAACGTTATCGAGTCATTAGTAATCAGTAATATTCAAAGTACAAATAAATGTAGATGTTGTCATTTTTTTAATGCGTTCATCGTTAATATCGAGTCATCAGCAATCAGTGATATTCAAAGTATAAATAAATGTAGATTTTGTCATTTTTTTAATACTTTAAACGTTATCGAGTCATCAGTAATCAGTGATATTCAAAGTATAAATAAATTTAGATGTTGTGGTTTATTTTAATACTTTAAACGTTATCGAGTCATCAGCAACCAGTGATATCCAAAGTATCCCATGGATTCTTTATGCGATTCATCGAAGGTATCGCGAAATCAGCTTTAAAACAACACCGATGATTCGACAGATAGCCTACAGCACAGCAGTGAACGAATCCAGCAGCGATCCTTCGGTAGTGTAGCCATATGACAAGCGATTAACTTGCCAGCTCGTAAAACATAGACACAGCAAGACCTGACAGAAAATGAAAATCCTGTTCCCCCCCCCCCCCCCCCCCCCCAAATCCCTACCTGCTGTTTTTGTTTGCTGATCATTTTCAAACGAACTCATCCATAGCAACACGTCCGTAACAGAAACCTTTAATAACAGCCATTTGATAAGTCAGCCCTATCGGAGCATCTTCCCTTCAAGCCGTCGCACGACAGCCTGCGCGCATAAGTAGCTCAACCGGATATCCGAAAACATGGCGGCGGTCAAACTGTGCGATGGCATCGCAAGATTGCTCCTGTTTACGCCGAAATGATTCTCTTTTTTGCGAAGAAGGGTGGCTTGATTTTTACCATTATCCTGTTCGTGGTAAATGTGAAGTGTTTTCGAGAGTGACTTGTTGATTAAATGTGATGCATTGACTTGGATAATATATTTATCTTTGTGTTAAAGTTGCAGAAGATAGTCAGGCAAAACAAATTATTACGACTTGAAAGCAGAAAGCTGAATCAAAATAAGCGAATATTTCATTTCTGTTACTGTTGATATGCAGTTGTCAAACGGATCGGATACACACGTTTTCACGGACACTTATAACACGGTTTAATTACAACGGACTGCACGGACACACACACACACCCTGCTGAGAGAGAGAGAGAGAGAGAGAGAGAGAGAGAGAGAGAGAGAGAGAGAGAGGGAGAGAGGGGGGGGGGGGGGGGGGGGCTGGAGGCCCGTCTACAAACAGGCATAAACAAACAGTATCTAAAACACAATGTTATATCTCCTGGTCTCACGTTTCAATACTTATCCCGCGGCTGTAGCGAGGAATTAAGAATTAAGATATAATTATTAGAAAAAGTCAAATATGACAGTCACTCATCTGTAACTCACTCACTGCAGGTATTGGTAATCTACACATAGATAAAAAGCTCCTCTTACGTTTGGTTTTATTTTGTTTTTGTTTAAACTGTGCACACTTTTTATACATGTTATTTTCAACGAACCGGTTGATAGTGAACAATGGTGTGTCATAGGTTGTAAAGTCAGCGCATGTTTATCTGAAGAAAAAACACCCAGAAGTATTCCTCTTGGCAGAGCAAAAATATCAGAAATGTTGTTTTCACAGATAGTCATTTATTGTACATTTACCTTATTTCTTCGTCTTTTGATATCATAAAACGCTTGCTCATTATCAAAGAAAAGAACATGTTGATGTTGCCAAGTGTTTATAAAAAAAAGAGGAAAAAATGCTTTACAGGGGTAACCATATATTGGATGCAGGGCTGGATCTAGCGAGGTTGGGGCGGGGGGTGTCCTGGGTTTCGGAAGCCCCCCCCCCCCCCCCTCTTTACTTACCCAGCAACTTATTGTACTGCCTTCTTCTCAAGCAGAGACCGAAAAAAATACCCTTTTGAAATGCTAAATTACAACAGTAGCTAGGGGACAGATCCCAGACCCCCCCCCCCTCCTGAACTGCCCCTGTACCCTTCCTTATTTTGCAAGCCCCTCCCTCTCATACGCTTCGTACAGCACTGCGATGTTGAAGAGCATTGTCTGAAATTCAAGAGATCTGTTGCAAAGTAACACACCAATTTGCAGAGCGGGAGATACCATTGGTAGTGTGTTGAAACTGAAACAGAATCGTTGCGACAGCTAGAATTTTGACCGCTTTGGAGTTCGATTCATCTCAGTCACACACTCAGTGTATTTCCACGTTCAAGGGACACAACAACGTGGCGGACTGTTGACAAAAGTTGGTTCACGGCCGTTCTTGAATTTCACCGCCATCCACCTACAAAAATCAACCATCCACTTACATCCCGCAGTGGGGCACTGCGGTTATGAAATTAAAGGCCCCTCCTGTTTTTGGAACCGCAGGAGCTTTCTAGTTTGCTGTTAGGTAGATTTTTGGTTCCTCTTTCCTGTCATGCTCTCTTTTTCTTCATGAATTCTTTTCCTTTTTCTGCCTTCTTGCTCATTCACCTGTATTTTTTCCAAAAATCTCTTCTCTTGCCGCTTGTCTCGCGATTCATGTATAGTTTAATCTGTTAGTGTTCTGATGTAAGTCCAGCAGTAGATAGGTTAAGCCTATTTTAACACACTGGAAACTGGTAATCTTCCAGTAGGTATTAATTTAGTTTTACTAAAGCCTGCTGGGACACAAGTAATGGGTTAGTGCATTTGTAAACAGGAATCGCTTGACAAGTGGCCCCCTTCATCCCCCCCTTCCTCGTCCTGATATGGCTCTGCGTAGTCGGCTGGACGTTAAGCAACAAATAAACAAACAAACAAACATCCACTTACACAAAATTAGCCAGCCAATTATCCATCTTCAGTGTTGCAACAGCATAACCTAAAAGACTGTCAAAATGGCCGCGTCGCAAAATCTCACTTTTCACTGGGCCAGCGCGCAACAAGGACCAAACAGGAAGCGCGCGTCATTTCCGTCAAGGGAGGTAATTACTTTCTCTCCCGCGGTCATCGGGTCGACCACAAAATGGCGCAGGAGCTTGGAACTTACGAGAGAGAGAGAGAGAGAGAATGAGAACTTACGAGAGAGAGAGAGAGAGAGAGAGAGAGAGAGAGAGAGAGAGAGACAGAGAGAGAGAGAGAGAGAGAGAGACAGGGAGAATGCGAGACACAGAGAACAGAAACAGAAAGTGTGAGAAATTACTGCATGATACAGAAGGACGGTATCAATATTTCAGGTGCACGCGCCCGCCGCGCCCGGCATACTCCATGGAGACAGCGGCGGGCGCTTTGCACGTGCTGGAGGTGACAACGAGGTTTTGATGCGATGCCGGCGGTGGTGTGTTGACGGAAGGGGTGTCCGATCAGGTTAGAGGGTCGGCGGAAAACGAAATAGCGGACCTGTCGCGGAAAATGAGGTTACCACAGCAGTATCGTGTTGAGGAATGAAAACATAAATAAGAGAAAAATGCCACTGGGCGTGTGTGTGTGTGAGCGATGGTGGTATTTGGAAATGGGGGTTCGATAGAAAAGGGGAAGGGGTGGGTTGGAAGGGTGGGGGAGATGGGGGAGAGGGGGACGGGAGGCGGGAGGGGTCTGAGAAAGGAATGGAACTTGTTACAACTAGTCTGCGTTGTCAAACAATGCAAAGATTACACACACAAACACATAATATATTATACATACAGACACACCCCCCCCCCCCCCCCCCCCCCCCCCCCCCCGCGGGTTAGGGGGAAGAATTTACCCGATGCTCCCCAGCATGTCGTAAGAGGCGACTAACGGATTCTGTTTCTCTTTTTACCCTTGTTAAGTGTTTCTTGTATAGAATATAGTACATTTTTGTACAGATTTTAGTCAAGCAGTATGTAAGAAATGTTAAGTCCTTTGTACTGGAAACTTGCACTCTCCCAGTAAGGTAATATATTGTACTACGTTGCAAGCCCCTGGAGCAAATTTTTGATTAGTGCTTTTGTGAACAAGAAACAATTGACAAGTGGCTCTATCCCATCTCTCCACCCCCCCTTTCCCCGTCGCGATAAAACCTTCGTGGTTGAAAACGACGTTAAACACCAAATAAAGAAAGAATACAGACACACAGACAGACACACACACACACACATACACACACACACACACACACACACACACACACACATACACACACACGCACCTGTAATCCTCCTCTCTTCTTTGCAAACACTGTCACATCAGCTCAAGAAACCGAAGCAACAACTATCCACACGAAAGAAACCGAAGCAACAACTATCCACACGAAAGAAACCTTCGTTTTCCCTGGAGTTCTTTGCAGAGCCAAATTCTCGCCATCTGTTTGTGACGGTGTTCTAATTACCTTTGCAACATAACGATCTCCGTGTTACAGGAGAGGAAACTCAGAGACAATTACTTTACGGTGGACTAGAAACTGACAGAAGTACATAAGTCTGCGGTAGCAACAATGCGTTCTTCTACATTTTTGTGTGGGTTGCGACTCCCTTGTGCATCATTGATTGGTTACGTGTACAACAAAAATGTGTGTGTATGTTGTTTCGCTTTTACTTTTGTTCCCCCCCCCTCCCCCATCCATATCTCACTGTTCTGGGCTAGTTCAGTAACTGACCCTACGCTCCCGGTCACTTCGTATAAGTTTGGAAAGCACTATCAAGTAGCGATAATTTCAAGCGAGACCGACATTATTGATACGAAATGCAACACATTACCCAACTACTTTCTCAAACCGCCACTTAGCAGACACTATTTTCAGCCAGATACACTTCGCTTCCGAGGCTAGTGCATGCATTTTTATAACAATGCCATTAACCATGGTCACAAGTGGATGAAATACTACAAGTAGATAACATTGTTCATTGGCTCTATCGACGCCCGTTTTTAACCACTTGCTTCCCTTTATATGATAAACCGTCCATAGATCGTCGTTCTCCCGAACTAACTCCTTAGTATGTCATCGAGAATAGAGGATTTTGGGATATCCTTTCATGCGCCTTTCGGCGATTGGTCAATGCATTTCGTATCAATAATGTCGGTCTCGCTTGAAATTATCGCTACTTGATATTGCTTTCCAAACTTATACGAAGTGACCGGGAGCGTAGGGTCAGTTACTGAACTAGCCCAGAACAGTGAGATATGGAGAACAGTACACAAATACGAACGGAGAGACTCAGAAACTGACTCGAGTCACTGAGTCGTTGCCACGCTCGAGAACTCAAGTGTAATATTTGAAGTTAAAATCTCCCTCTGTCGGTAGAGTGCCCGATTGACGGTGCGTTAGTCCTTACTTTTGTGGTCCCGGGTTCGATTCGCTTCGACGGCAATTTTTTTTTTTTTTTAAACTCGTAATTCTTATATTGTATTCATTTGCTTAATTCCAAACGGTCTATATACTTGTATTTTTTTCATTTTGATTTATCCCAAAGATTTTGAGTCGTGTATTGAAAATCGAATATAGTGCATGAATGCTATTGAACAGCTTTCCCACAATCCCGTATTCTATTTTTAGTAATGGATATTCCCAAGGAAAGGTCAAAGGGCATATATGTATCATCGCGTGTCGACTGCTGGTAATAGTACTTAGCTGCTTCTATATAGGCTTCTGCCATGGTGCATTTGTTTCTGTTTTCATAAACCAACGAACATTGACATGTTTTGTGGTTGTTCTCTACATTCTTACTGACAAATAAAAATATTATCCGTAGTAAACAAATAACTTGTAACTATCTTTTCGGGGGGGGGGGGGGGATGGGGGGTGGTGGTGGAGGTGTTCTGAGCACATAATACGCCTGGAACTGGAAAAAAAAAGAGATACATCTTTGTGTCCGTTTCTGTCGAACTTAGTTAAAACGTCATATGTCAAAACTGTTCCAATTTGAAAGGGAACAATATTCCACACGTATGTTCCCAGTTTTTCTGGCTGTAACTTATTGTATGTGCTGTTTGCTTTGTCATTGGACACAATCGTACACCTGGGTTTTTTTTTTATAGCTTTTGTGTTTGATGAAAAAGCAAATTACAACAAAAATCACCGAAAAAAGAAAGTAACAACAAGAGGAAACTTGCATGTTTTTGTCCCTTTCTGGTTACCGTCATGTGTTTAAAATCCTACGGCGATTACACACACAGCAGCATAAACAATAGATGACACTGACACCATACTCCACCGCCACCCTCCCTGATATCTCCATGTTGTGTTGTACCCTCATACTCTTCTTGATCACCAGATCACGGACATGTTTCAAATGAGGGTGGCGCTGGTGGAACAACTCGAAAAGGCGTTATCTTGATCTGTTATCTGTGGACCATGTGGGTTGAAGAGCACTCTTGTCTGTCTCAGTGTCTGTCATTCCCTCCCTCCCTCTCTTCTCTCTCTCTCTCTCTCTCTCTCTCTCTCTCTCTCTCTCTCTCTCTCTCTCCGGCTCGCTCTCTCTCTCTCTCTCTCTCTCTCTCTCTCTCTCTCTCTCTCTCCGGCTCTCCCTCTCTCTCTCTCACCTTCCGTCTCTCTCCTTCCTTCTCTCTCTCTCCTTCTCGTCCCCCTCCCTCCCTCCTTACTTTTCTTCCCTCGCTCTGTCTGTCTTTGTCGCTGTCTGTCTGTCCGTCCGTCTGTCTGTCTGTCTGTCTCTCTCTCTCTCTCTCTCTCTCTCTCTCTCTCTCTCTCTCTCTCTCTCTCTCGCTCTCTCTCTCTCTCTTTTTAGCACTTTATGATCTAGTATTCTAAAGCGCATAGCCGAGGCTCATCTTTTCGTCAGTTTTACAAGGATGAATTGTTTGAATTCCATGTCCAACCTTCTTCAGTTTATCTCCCGAGATTACGAGATAATCTATATATTTAATTTTTACATCTTTTGCAGAGATGAATATTATTATCATGATATTGACAGCACCTATATTAAGTAATTTCTGTGCGAATGAAAGCACAAGGTTGCAATTAATACAATTGTGTGGTCCCAGCTAGGTGACTATTCTGTACATATAGCCACCGTACATTTACAGAATGAACTATGTCTAATATGCATGAACGGAAAGCATTAAAGCACTTCTGTATTCCTTGCTATACGTGTGTAGGCCTTTGTTTTGTGTGCGAAATGACAACGAACGTCAGATGACAATGATAGATCATTTTTTGACCTTGAATGACCCTATTGACCACATACTTTGCGTGGCCCGGCAACGGGCATTTCATTAAATACAAATATTTTCCCACCGAGTTTTAATCCTTCGTTTTCCCTCATTGCAAAATCATTTGCGCAAAAGAACACGACTTTTCTTGGAGAATTTTTTTTTATCTTGCGACAACTCTCACAGCCAAGTGAAAGGAAGGAAGGAAGGATTTGTCCATCTAGCCTAATCCTCTTGTCACAATGGGCGTCAGGTTTAAATAGTGTCAGTTTAGAAGACAGTTCCGACTAAGCCTTGAAAGTCTCCTCCTTTAAACCTGATCTTAACAATACCCAAAACGAGATTTGTATTCACGACATCACAAACTCTCCAACACAAGTCTCTCACCATTGTAACCAAAGGGGGAGCAAAATAGCCCTGTCACCGCCTCCCGGACCCAATGTGACGACGAGCGCGCGCGCGCCACGCGACAGATGTGACCGCGCCCTCCCCCGCCCTCTGACAAGGGCGACAATCCAGGCTATTAGAAAGATAACTCTGGCCACTTGTCGTGGGACTGTAGCGGGGTGTAACTTTCGCTTCCCTGAGGGTTCATGTCGTCGTTTATCTGAAAATGGGTCACCACCCGGAGTTGAATGTCGGCAGGCAAAATGAGGAATAAATTATGGTATCAGTTACGCCGATCGAGCGGGTGACTAGGAGGAAAGAGTGTTTTGGGGGGATGGAAAATTAATGAACACGACTGGAACTAATGAAGTGCAATGGGGGAGCGAGACGATAGAGCGGAAGATAGGATGAAGTCTGATTTGCTAGATCGTTCGTTGCACAGACGTCAGTCTTCATGCTATGTTTTGTGTGGGTTTGTTTCAAATGTGTTCAATGTATCTTTGTGTTGTGGCAGTCGTGTCGCGTAAGAGAGAGAGAGAGAGAGAGAGAGAGAGAGAGAGAGAGAGAGAGAGAGAGAGAGAGAGAGAGAGAGAGAGAGAGAGAGAGAGAGAGAGAGAGAGAGAGAACTTTGAACTTTGAACTTTATTTATTTATCGAGGGTAACAGAATAAGCAATGTATACATGCTTTTTTTCATCCGGCCCTCGCCCATTGAGGGTAACTCGATTAATAACAAGAAGAAATAGAAGTTAAGTTAATTACAATACAATTTATATAATTAACATGTCAAAAAATTAAAATGCATTACGAAAATCAAACAATGATGAATATTATCACAGAATTATTTACTTGTTTCCAAGAGAAACAGCATGTAGAGTTCCTTGAAGGAAGTTTCACTGAATTGTATTTTAATTAAATCAGGAATGGAGTTCCACAATAAGGCGCCAGAATAAGAAAGACTTGATTTGTAAAGGTCAATTCTAAGGGTTGGGGTAATTAATGTGTTTAGTTTTCTTGAATTATTCAGTTTGAACATTTTTAAAGAGAGAGAGAGAGAGAGAGAGAGAGAGAGAGAGAGAGAGAGACAGACAGACAGACACACACACAGACAGACAGACAGACAGAGACAGACAGACAGAAGACACACAGAGAGACAGAGAGAGACAGAATTGAATTGAATTGAATTGATTTGAAATTTATTTTACGAGGGTGACAGAATAAGCAATGTATACTTGCTTTTTTTCATCCGGCCCTCGCCCATTGAGGGGTAACAAAATAACAAGAAGAAATAGAAGTTAAGTTTAGCTACAGTACAAATGACACAAATAACATAATTAACATGTCAAGCAATCAATAAGACATTTTAAGATGCATTTTGATTCTTTAGCTATGCTTGAAAATTATATATAACAAAGAAATATTTGTTTGTATACAAAATATCCTTCATGCATTATATAGAATCATGTTTTTCAATATAATCAGAGAGTACAATGATATTTTTCCAGCTGCTTGATAATATTTCTTATAAGTTTTGTAAAAGAAACAGCATGTACCAGCATGTAATGTTCAACAGCATGTAATGTAGAAAGAAAGAGAGAGAGAGAGAGAGAGAGAGAGAGAGAGAGAGAGAGAGAGAGAGAGAGAGAGAGAGAGAGACAGAGAGACAGAGAGACAGAGACAGAGAGACAGACAGACAGACAGACAGACAGACAGACTGAGACAGAGAGACTCGTGTCCAAACTACAATCCTATTTTATTTTTATATTTCAGTTAGCCAAGAATCAAAAACCTAATCAGCCGTCTCCTGTCGTGGTCATACAGTCGTTGCGTTCTATTTTACCTAGCGGTGACCCTGACCTTTTGAACTGCCCGGTCCGGGCTCTGCGGGCTTACCTGGCTCGCACGGCTCCGTTAAGAGCTCCTTCGCAGAAATTGCTTTTCATCTCGTTAAACGTAGCCAGAGATAAGGATATTGTTCGGACAACTTTGGCGAGATGGTCTGCCGTGCTTATTAGGCAAGCATATGAGTGGTGGCAGACACATGGGGGGGGACGCTCCGTTCTCCCATTACGGTCGCCTCGTACGCATGAGGCGAGAGCCTGGGCAGCCTCTCTAGCTGTCTTGCGCTCAGGCAGGATGGCTGAGGTGCTCAGAGCAGCATACTGGAAGTCTGAAGACGTTTTCATAAACTTTTATCTACGTGATATTGTTTTATAAAGGACCTAAACCTTTTTGCATGTGAAATCTCATGAGTAGATATTGGTTTCTTTAATTTGAATTTAGATACAGCTTCACTTCAGTGTAATCAAACATGTGCAGGATTTCTCGTCAGATTAGAGCATCCATGTAAATAATCAACAACTAAACCTTTTTTGTTTTCTTTGTGGAAGTAATTTCACAGACTGACAGCCAATCATCTCAGATCTGCGAGGCTAAGCTTTCACATAGGATGACGTCATCCTTCCACGCGGACACACACCAAAAATCAACGTCCAGGATGCGTTCTGTGCACAGAGGCTATTTTTGTGATTTAGTTGTACTGATTGGCACAAGTGATTATCAAGTAATTAATTCATCAAGGTATTCCCACCATGCACAGGAACGCAACCAGGATGTTCATTTGTGGTATGTGTCGAAGGAAAAGGATGGCCTTATTCCAGGCAGGGCTAACACCCACAAAATGTGAAAACCCTGAAAGGCCAGGTACCAATACGGCAGGGCCAAAAGCTCGCTAGGGGGTGGGCGGGGGGGAAGCTGAGGTTTTTTTTTCATCTTGCAAAGGCAAAAGAACAGCCTCTCCTGGTACAAAAATGTATGTAAATAAATGATAAGATAATATATATTTTGCCTCAATTAACCATCCAAACTGAAAATAAAAAATAAAAATCCAACCAATTTAACTTTAAGAAACCGGATTTTCCGGTTTAAAACGTTTTCAAAAACCGGATTTCCGGCGAGAACCGGAAAGGTGTTAGCCCTGCCCATGTAAATGCTGGGCCAGATGGGAGGCAGTGAGTAGAACTGTTTTCACGGGAAGGAGTGTGTCTGTGAGTAACTTGGCATAATCCCACTCTGCACACAAAACAGCCAAGCTGTTGAGGCTTGGCATGTGTCCAAGCAGAAGCTCTAATTTTTCGATACAGCCTGGACAGATCTGTGGTGATTGACAAATTGTTTTACTGACACGGGCAGGAATGTAACTTGTTACAGCTATAACTGTCACTTCTTCTTCTTCTTCTTCGTTCATGGGCTGAAACTCCAGCGCGGTTCACTTATGTTTTCGCACGAGTGGATTTTTACGTGTATGATTGTTTTTACCCCGCCAATCAGGCAGCCATACGCCGATTTCGGGGGAAGCATGCTGGGTATGTTCGTGTTTCTATAACCCAGCGAACTCTGACATGGATTACAGGATCTTTTCCGTGTGCACTTGGTTGTGTGCTTGCGTGTACACACAAAGGGGGATAAGGCACGAGCAGGTCTGCACATAAGTTGACCTGGGGGATCGAAACAGTCTCCACCCTTCACCCACCAGGCGGCCGTGGCCGGGATTTTAACTCTTCCAATTAGGAGGCCGATGTCTTATCCACTACGCCACTGCGCCCGTCTAAATGTAACAAATATACAGACAAAAAAACGCCGACTAAATCAAGAAAGAAAACAAAAAGCTACCGAAACTAGGGGAAGGGCTCCTAATATGGACCGGCTCCTAATATGGACCACCTTCTGTTCTGACAAACTAACTTTAGCAGTGTTGACCCCGAGTTTCTACTGCAAACAAAAAATAATAGCAAAATCTCAAAGTATGTGCGAGTCCCCTAATATGGACCACCTTCAACAAATCGAAGAAAATAAAAGCTAAAGGCTATTTTCATTAATTCATTAAGAAGCTTGCTGGAAATAACTTATAACTAGCCCTCGAGATTTAAAAAAAATGCAACAAAAAGTCTTCTTTTCGTGGAAGTTGATAATTTCACTTATTTTCACTCTGTTTTTGATAAGCTTCTTTAGTTTCCTGGTGTGCTTCAAATAATGCTCTCATCAACCCGAAACAGATAAATCTAGAGCATATTTTAATTAGGCTGACTTGTACACGAAGTTGTATCATGTTATTTTGAAATATAGGGGGCTTTTTACAGTGATTAGTGAAGGCCGCTTCACTGGTGATTTTTTCTGTATTTAATTTTTGCTGAATGTCTATCAAAGCTATTTCACTCTAATTAGGCCTAACGGTTAACCTAAGAGAGAAGGACTACCAAACACAAAATGAAACTTCTTCGCAAGAAAACAAGCTAGTTATCAGCATGAAACAAAAAGTGGTCCATATTAGGAGCCCTTCCCCTACATTATTATAACTCCCAAGTTAAGCATAGACAAGTCACGTTCAACTCACTGAGACAAACAATGTTTACCAATATGAGGATGAATCAATCAATCAATCAATGACGCTTATATCGCGCATATTCCGTGGGTACAGTTTTAGGCGCTCTGCAGTGATGCCATGTGAGATGAAATTTTATACGGCCAGTAGATTGCAGCCATTTCGGCGCATATTTACCTTTCACGGCCTATTATTCCAAGTCACACGGGTATAGGTAGACAATTATTAACTGTGCCTAAGCAATTTTGCCAGGAAAGACCCTTTTGTCAATCGTGGGATCTTTAACGTGCACACCCAATGTAGTGTACACGGGGGGAGGGTTCGGACACCGAAGAGAGTCTGCACACAAAGTTGACTCTGAAATAAATTTCCGCCGAACCTGGGATCGAACTCACGCTGACAGCGGCCAACTGAATACAAATCCAGCGCGCTACCAACTGAGCAATATCCCCGATGAAAGTCGCTTGTACATTTCAATGCTTGTTATACTCTCTCAGGTGCCAAGAGACTGGTTCTGAATAACTCTCACTTACTCAATTACACATGTCGTATGCGTTTAGAGCGCTTACTTCCCTTTGTTTAATGAATGTTCACCAAGTCAAATGGGTACGCCAGACTAGTTGTCTA
>NC_090253.1:42303940-42328940 GCF_037325665.1 Littorina saxatilis | reverse complement strand
AAACTTCCCGTATAAACAGTGAGGCTCACCGTCTCAAGTCCATCCAGGCTTTTCCATAAGATAATGCCACACCACCATTTGGACACATTCCCAAACTCAACACCTTAACTGCTTTCTAAGTGGAAGGGAATGTTTTTTTTTAATGTTCATACTTCTTCTTCTTCTTGTCGATCACTCAGATGCAAACGCCGGTTCTCCGCGCAAATGTTGCCGTGCGCTGTAGGTCGTCTAGACTGCCATAGAGCTTCCCTTGCACCGTGGTCGCCTCCGCCCAGATCTGGCTCCTGAGGCCATCGTGCAGTGGGCAAGTCTGCAGCAGGTGTTCTGTTGTCATGCTGCCTGTTTAACAAGGGCACTGGTCTGACTGGCCAATTCTGAACTTGGTGAAAAGGTGGGGGTTCATTCGGTTGTGGTCTGTCCGCAGCCTGAATATGAGGACCTAATGTTCATACGAGACTGGATATATTTGTGGTTGTTTACAACGTGCTTTACACGGAATTCAATGGATATGTACTGGAGTTTTGACATCGACTTAGCGACAGTCTCCCGCATGGTTTTTCACAAGGTTTTCACAGTGTTTTCATTATGCTGTTGGCCATTAGGGCTTCGAAGCAATAAAGAACAACACGAGCGACCAGCAATGTGCCATAATTTATCATGTCCAAGCGCAGAAAGTTTGACGCATGGAAACCAACATAATGGGAATCGCTGCCTACAATTGTTTTGGTCCGAGTCTGAAGGGGAAAGCGTGCTAAAAACAATTCACCATGTCTTGCTATTGCCTTGAGGTAAACTGAAAGTGCTATAATTATATGCTATAATTATACCGCAAAGCTGTCTTTTTTTCCATTTCAGGAACAACGTCTGCTTGTACAAGTTGTAGCATGACAGTAAAGTTGAGTTTCAATTCACGATGCTAACCGAAACTATCACAAGTCTTGGATGTCAGCACAGTTCCTACAGTTGTCACCGTGTCTCTGATTGGTCCCCGTAACACCTACACGTGCTGCAGTTCACGCGCTTAACTGCCCACGGCGCATGCGCGAGAGTTGTCAATGTTTGGCGGGTGAGAAATGGCCGAAAGCGATCAGCATCCGTGTGATATTGGTCTGTGATTTTGGCGTGTGAAAGGAAGTGCAGGTAATAAAGTTAAACTACTCTTTCACCGGACACTACTGGTTTTACATGTAGTCGAGAATTGTGTGTAAAAATGCTGCTACTGTTCTTGTTATTGTTCCCAATAATTATGGGATGATAATCTAGCTAGCCTCAGTCTCTAACACCCTGCATTGCTGAGTGGCCACCACAGGCAATACATTGCAAAATGTTACATCATCGTTTCTGTTTGGCAATGTAGATGTCCCCATAGAACTTTGTTTTCACGTTCGTACCTTGCAGTATTTCTGAGAAAAGGTTCGTTTTAGTTCCCTTTCCTTTCCCTTTTCCTGGGTTGTTTGCAATTCTTTTTTCCAATCGCCGCTACATGTTTCTTCATTCTGTCTTCGAGAGATTTAATTATTGTTCTTCTCTTTCTTTGATGAGTGTCGTTAAACTAATGGGCGTTGAGTATGAACCTCAAATTCTAATTTGAAAATGGGAAATAGATACATAGATTAAGAGAGAGAGAGAGAGAGAGAGACAGACAGACAGACAGACAGACAGACAGACAAACATAGACAGACTAACAGAGACAGACAAACATAGACAGACAGACAGACAGACAGACAGACAGACAGACACACACGCACACACACATACACACGCACACACACACACACACACATACACACACGCACACACACACGCATTCTTGCACACACACACTCACACACATATATAAATACACACACGCACACACACACACACACACACACGCACTCTCGCACACACACACACACACACACACACACACACACGTACACACACACACACACACACACACACGTACACACACACACGCACTCTCGCACACACACACACACACACACACACACACGCACTCTCTCACACACACACACACACACACACACATACACACACACACACACGCACTCCCGCACACACACACACACACACGCTCTCTCGCACACACACACACTCACACACACACACACACACACACACACACACACGCACTCTCGCACACACACACACACACACTCTCGCACACACACACACACACACACACACACACACACACACACAACACATTGCCGTCAATCAGACCATCACCTAATTGTTGGGAAGATACCATGCCGCTTGAAGGACATTCCAAGCTCCAAGCTGAACAGATTGCTGGCACATTAGACCCTCTCGGATTTCCTGAGCTTTAAATGCATTTTGTTTTTATACTACCAGCATGGCGGGGCAACTCGAGCCGATAAGGGGGAGACCTACCGTCATAAATTGATCTTCGCATTCCCCGTGCTGTCATTTTACTGGACTACACGAAATCTGTTCACTAGAGTTTGGGGAAAAAAACTCTGAATCACTGAAATTGAGCGGAAATCGGTGTGCGGACTTTTACTACAGCCTCCTATACCTTGTTTTTACATTTAGTCAAGTTTTGACTAAATGTTTTAACATAGAGGGGGAATCGAGACGAGGGGCGTGGTGTATGTGTGTGTGTCTGTCTGTTTGTGCATGTGTGTGTGTAGAGCGATTCAGACCAAACTACTGGACCGATCTTTATGAAATTTGACATGAGAGTTCCTGGGAATGATATCCCCGGACGGTTTTTTTCATTTTTTCAATAAATACTTTTGATGACGTTATATCCGGCTTTTTGTAAAAGTTTCATCCTCATATTTCAATCAAATTGATTGAAATTTTTGTAAAGCAATCTTCGACGAAGGCCGGACTTCGGTATTGCATTTCAGCTTGGTGGCTTAAAAATTAAATAATGACTTTGGTCATTAAAAATCTGAAAATTGTAATAATTGTTTTTAATATAAAACGATCCAAATTTACGTTCATCTTATTCTACATCATTTCCTGATTACAAAAACATATAAATATGTTATATTTGGATTAAAAACAAGCTCTGAAAATTAAAAATATAAAAATTATGATCAAAATTAAATTTCCGAAATCGATTTAAAAACAATTTCATCTTATTCCTTGTCGGTTCCTGATTCCAAAAACATATAGATATGATATGTTTGGATTAAAAACACGCTCAGAAAGTTCAAACGAAGAGAGGTACAGAAAAGCGTGCTATGCAGCACAGCGAAACCACTACCGCGCTGAACAGGCTCGTCAGTTTCACTCCGTTTTGCACAAGCGGCGGACTACGGTCATTGTGAAAAAATGCAGTGCGTTCAGTTTCATTCTGTGAGTTCCACAGCTTGACTAAATGTAGTAATTTTGGCTTACGCGACTTGTTTACTGGTGTTGTTGTGGACATTATTAATGACCCAACAGATGGTTTAAGAGACGTTAAAAGACAATAATCAATCAACCACCATGTCCTGGGACAGCGAATTAAACATTGTTCAGCCCCAATCGAGCGCGATAACCACGGATGTCCTGTTGGAGATGTGAGTTTATCCTACATACGTGAGAGAGACACTCGTGAGATAATAATCGTTCAAACCACACGTGTGTATATCATGTAAATGAGATCATGTCAAGCAAGTCTGGCAGGGACCTGTTTTCATGGTTTTTTTCACTGCTTATGATGCCAAAGTCACCGAGACAAACGTCATTATAGAAAAAAAATTGCGCTCGCTAATTACCCTCGATGAATTTTTAGAACTAACACGTCACGCCACACTTTTAGAGTGACGTTTCTTTGCTTTGACGTTATAGATTGCACGATGCTTTGGAAGAGATCGAGGTTCCAAAACAAACGTCTTCTTTTTAGCTGCCTCGACTGCAGGACATTTTCAGTTAAATACACGTAAGTACAGTATGTAGGATAAACAGAATACTACATGGCTTGCTGTGTCGTACCAGATTTACACTCGTTTCTTTTTCGCTCGCAGTTCAATATTTAAAAAAAAGAACTCGTGTAAATCTGGTACGACACAGCAAGCCATGTAGTATTCTCTATTTCTGTTATGCCCCTTTTTCTTTAAAATTAAAAAAATTAAATGTTTTGCTTTAAAAAGAATTAAAGGAAGAAGAAGAAAAAGAGCGGGGGAAAGCCAGGACTGACACTGGTACAAAGTTACTGTCTCTCATTGTCCTCTGGACATAGTAAATGATCTAGAGTCCTTACGTTCACTTGGTGTTACGACAAGAACTGACCCTTCCTCGCAAAATAATCAGCACCGTTTTCTTTTTCACACACAAGTCGATTATTGATATGCCTGTTGTCGACAGTTTACACTGCTTTCGCACTCCTTCGTTGAACACCAACATCATGTCACCTCACTGTAGGACTTGTCGAACTTGCGCAAGGTGATCGAAACCGACTTTTGCCGGATCGAAAATTGATTGACTTGCAAAACTGGTTCAGTTTTAGCAGGTCTAATTTGTTGTTGTTGGTTTTAATGAGGGGGACCTTCCTTTTTATTAATTTGATTTCCAGGGCGTCTGTGTTGTCTACTCCTCTGTATAAACACTACCTCATATAAAACCAATCGGGTTGCTGAATAGCGTAGGGGTATGAATGGCCTTTTTAGTCATGTAATCGGTTTTTAAAGACAATCGGCCGCATCACAAATATCTGCACAAAAACGCAGCTGCCTGGATTTTTATGACGGGTAGTAAAATGTAAGTGATCCTAATTTGATGAGTATCGTACTGATTCCTGAGTCCTGACAGAACCTTGAAGCAGACTGTGAGAAGTGATGAGCAGGCACAGAGACTTGGATAAAACAAAAATAAATTGTTTGTTTTTTTTGGTTTTTTTTGTTTGGTTTAAACTGTTTTATTCAACGTTTGTGCATTATTTACAAAAAACGCATATTGAGTAAACAACAACAAGCATAATGCTTATAGTGGTGTTTACAGTTTTCTAGAAAATTACATATAAATAAATGGCGGCTATTGTACAGTTTAAATGAAAAGCAAGCAAACATGAAAGGAAAATTGAATGAAAATTGTACATCAAAACAAAAATCCGTTTAAGAATACATATATAATATTTATGGTGTTAGCGAGTAAGAGATAGGGAGGGAGAGAGGGAGGGAGAGAGGGAGAGAGGGAGAGAGAGAGAGAGAGAAAGAGAGAGAGAGAGAGAGAGAGAGAGAGAGAGAGAGAGAGAGAGAGAGAGAGAGAGAGAGAGAGAGAGAGAGACAGAGAGAGTATATAAATAGAAAATAAATTGTTGAATTTCAACATGTGCTATGATCTCTAATTGGTGAGTACAGAAATCTTTTGTTCTTCAAAAAATGTGATATGATTACAATATCAAACTATGCTGAACAAATGAAAGTTGAAGATTTCACTTTTGATCGGTGGTAGAAATGTTTAAAAAAAAAAAAAAAAGTCTTTTCAATTGCTCTCGAAATATTGCGGCCACAGTGTCCGAGACTGGAAAACAATACTCTCTAGTTGCCATTCAACGAAGCATAAAACTGGCTCATAGTGGTAAGCCATACCCGCCCAACACTTTTCCACTTGTCTCCCTTGTATCAGCAATGGTGGCGCTGGCATCGCCTGGTTCGACGCCACGAGGTGTCGCTTTAATCCAATCACGTGATGACGCGCTCAAGTATCGCGAGAAAAGGCGGGGAAGCGCGAGAAAAAGACAACACGCGGACTCGCGCGAGATGCGACGAGAAGTGCGAAATCGCTCAGGCGTGTCGAGGCGCACGTGCGACAGAAACGCATGTTGACAGCCGAGTAACTTTTGTGTGCATCCACGCATAACAATGTGTCATCTGAGAGGAGAACTTTTATCCCCGAGTACGCTAGTACTTGGGCTCAACAGACTTTAATCGTGTGTTTGTGTGTGTATGTGTGTGTGTGTGTGTGTGTGTGTGTGTGTGTGTGTGTGTGTGTGTCTCGACTTAACAGCTTATTGCTGGGAAACTACTGGGCGCAGTTCGTTCAAAAGTTGATACACTAACTTGATAATAGGTCCGATTGATCGTATTAAAACTTCATAATGTTACCTGGGACCTAAATGCGAAATAAACCACAAAAACGACTTGGCGGTGGGACGAATTCAGACGGAGCAACAGCCAGCCATTGAGCTGATAGAACAGCCGAACGCGTCACACAGTGACGAGAAATTATTATAGCGTCGTAAAAAGCATGCGTATCGCCTGCGAGACGATTTGCCAGGCTTTTGCGCGTTGTGTGTTTGAATAATTTGATTTTTTGTGTATCCCATTTTCTACCAAGCGTTGGTTGCTCGGTCGCGACTGCGGTGGTTTAGAGGTCGCGATTTTGTGTTTTGATTCTTTTCATATTAATTTGTATTTTTTTCTTATGGTTTCCTTTGTTTACATATGTTTCAGTCTTTTACCTTCACTTTACATTAAAGAATTTGGTAAAACTACCTGGGGCGTGATAAATGCAAGAATCCGCGAGCCAGGACAGTAAAAGAACTTCGTGGGCCACCAGTTCACCAGTTATGAAGAGGGTCGGCAGTATATTTTTCACTGTGATCAAATAAAAGAGAAAGGCCAGTCACCACGCACATCCTCGGCTCGCATGCAATGTACTTATATAGCAAAGGGAATGCCTGTAATTCACACAGAGCAATCACTTGGTCTTAAACGTGCACAAGACAGAAACTTTCATACTGGGGGAGCGAGCCAGTCTGAAGAGTACTCGGGTCCAGCGCGAGAGTTTTTTATTCAGTAGATCATGTGTTACCGTTTTACACTGGTGGAAGGAAGCACAACCGTAGCAGTTGTATGGGATCGACGGTGTTTTGTAAACGCGAACCTGGCCTGACTTTCTAAGTAACACTATCTGTACTGATAGCTAAATGGTTAGCAGTAATTGTTTTGTCGTGTTTATTGGAGCGGCTACAAATTCTTTCTTTCTTTATTTGGTGTTTAACGTCGTTTTCAACCACGAAGGTTATATTGCGACGGGGAAAGGGGGGGGGGGGGGGGAGATGGGATAGAGCCACTGGTTAATTGTTTCTTGTTCACAAAAGCACTAACCAAAAAATTGCTCCAGGGGCTTGCAACGAGCGGCTACAAACAAAGGCTAAGTCCTCGTTCTATTTCAAATGTTCTTGTTGACGCGTTCATCCCCATCAGGACTGAGATATCGGCCGATCGACTCCTTTGTCGACGGATTTATTCGTAAACACACAATTCTCCTTTCACCCCCGACCACGCACACACACACACATGCACGCACACACAAAAACACAGACACACACACATACACACACATACGCACACGCACACACACATACGCACACACACACAGCGAGCGAGTGACATAGACAGACACACGGGGGGGGGGGGGGGGGTGGAGGGGGGAGGGGTTAGAGACAAGAGAAAGAGACTGAGAGAGAGAGAGAGAGAGAGAGAGAGAGAGAGAGAGAGAGAGAGAGAGAGAGAGAGAGAGAGAGAGAGAGAGAGAGAACGAATGACCGAACGCACAAACTTTATTTAGACAGACACAGCGGTGTTAGAGTCAAGAGAATGAGACTAAGACAGAGAGAGAGAGAGAGAGAGAGAGAGAGAGAGAGAGAGAGAGAGAGAGAGAGAGAGAGAGGCTGAGAGGGAGAGAGATAGAGAGATAGATAGATAGAGAGAGAGAGAGAGAGAGAGAGAGGAGAGAGAGAGAGAGAGAGAGAGAGAGAGAGAGAGAGAGAGAGAGACGCACACACACAGACAGAGACAGAGAAAGGGAGAGAGAGAGAAGGGTGCTGATACACAGAGAGAGCAACAACGCAGGCATATCAAAATAAACAAGCGCCAATAGCCTTCATCAGTATACTCCCCGGCGCACACAAGACAATATATTCACCCTCTGTCGACAACACAGCAGTAGAGCGATTCATAAACCTTCAACCAACCTCAGCTCCTAACCCAAAAGAGGAGATGTGATTTTCGCCGGAAGTAGGTGTCACTTGCACAGTCCCGGTGCACGCGCTGGCTCCGGAGGTGACGCATTGCGCAGGCGCACTGAAAAGGGATGCCAAAACGAGGCAAAAACGCGACGCGGTGAGGGAAAAGATTGTCACAAAATGGCAGCGACTGGGGAGGCCAAATGAAATTAGCCGCCGCCATTTTTGCGGACAGTTGAAGAAAGAGGTGACGGGTTTGACGCCGTCACATATGGGCCTCGTCCCGCGGAGAGGAGGTGAGAAATATCATGTGATCGTAAAACACCTCGCTGTACCTCCTACTCCCCTTCCCCCATCCACCCTCCCCACTCAGTTTCTCATACCATACTCAGTCTTCCCTTTACTCTTCCATTCTCTCACTTTATATTTGTTTGCCCTGTTTTTACATTTAGTCAAGTTTTGACTAAATGTTTTAACATAGAGGGGGAATCGAGACGAGGGTCGTGGTGTATGTGTGTGTGTGTGTGTGTGTGTCTGTCTGTCTGTCTGTGCGTGTGTGTGTGTGTGTGTGTGTGTGTGTCTGTCTGTCTGTCTGTCTGTCTGTGCGTGTGTGTGTGTAGAGCGATTCAGAGTAAACTACTGGACCGATCTTTATGAAATTTTACATGAGAGTTCCTGGGTATGATATCCCCAGACTTCATTTTTTCGATAAATGTCTTTGATGACGTCATATCCGGCTTTTTGTAAAAGTTGAGGCGGCACTGTCACACCCTCATTTTTCAATCAAATTGATTGAAATTTTGGCCGGACTTCGGTATTGCATTTCAGCTTGGGGGCTTAAAAATTAATTAATGACTTTGGTCATTAAAAATCATGAAAATTGTAAAAAAATATTTTTTTTTATAAAACGATTCAAATTTACGTTCATCTTATTTTTCATTATTTCCTGATTCCAAAAACATATAAATATGTTATATTTGGATTAAAAAGTTAAAACAAGCTCTGAAAATTAAAAATATAAAAATTATGATCAAAATTAAATTTTCGAAATCAATTAAAAACACTTTCGTCTTATTCCTTGTCGGTTCCTGATTCAAAAAAACATATAGATATGATATTTTTGGATTAAAAACACGCTCAGAAAGTTAAAACGAAGAGAGGTACAGAAAAGCGTGCTAGCCTTCTCAGCGCAACTACTACCCCGCTCTTCTTGTCAATTTCACTGCCTTTGCCACGAGCGGTGGACTGACGATGCTACGAGTATACGGTCTTGCTGAAAAATTGCAGTGCGTTCAGTTTCATTCTGTGAGTTCGACAGCTTGACTAAATGTTGTATTTTCGCCTTACGCGACTTGTTTTCTTTCTGTGCTGAGATCCGGTTGTATATTTATTGATCCAGCGGATATACACACCCAATTCCCTCATACCCTTTCTCCCCTTTCTCTTCCATTCTCTCATTTTATTATTTTTTTTCACTGTTTTTTTTTCCTTCTGTGCTGAGATCCGGTTGTATATTTTATTGATCAAGCGTACTCCCGTGTGCCAAGCTTGATATTTGCAGAAAGAGGGTCAGTGTTCATTTTTGCTGTCTCCCATGTTCGTATAATTCGAGGGAATCTTGACCAAGTTGATCCAAAATTAATCTGTATAAATGCCAGGCTTGGTTCAGAACATAAATTGTTCTTTGCATTGTCTTCTCTGTTTGGAAATTGTATGTGCCAAAGAAACTTGATTTTGGCAAGGTCTATAGATTTTGATGTGAGGCTGTGTTTTTATGTGATGCTATTTCGCACACGAGCCAAAAGAAAAATGTCTGAATTGAATTGAATTGAATTAAATTAAATTGAATCCTTTTTGCAGAAAAAGAATACCACAGTATGTTATGAGACTGAAGTTCTATCGACTGTGCTTTTTCAAGCTCTAAAGCACACGCAACGATCGGGTGAGAAACTTTTAACAATAATACAAATATAAACAAGAAATTGAAATTCTTGTAACGTTAAATTCAGGACAAAACAACACATTCACCTAACGGCCTTTGAGGTGAAATCAAATAACCAAAGGGAAGTAAGCGCTCTAAATGCATACAACATAATGTAATGGAGTAAGCGAGAGTTATACGGAACCAATCTCCTGGCACCTGAGAGAATAACAAGCATTGGAATGAACAAGCGACTTTCATCCTTAAAGTGGACAACATGAGAGAAAAAAACATGCTGTTACTTAAACTTAGAATGTCTCCAAGATGGTCGTCGCAATGATAAAAATATTTTGACGGGGTTTTTTTTCTCCAAAAGAAAACACCATAACTATGATAAGATTGACCATTTTTGTTGTCTTTGTTGTAGTTTCAAGCTGAATAACACAATGGCCTTTGATTGGATGAAGCAACAAAGGGACATAAGTGTTCTAACTCTAGACAAGAGAAGGTGAGAGCCGGGTGGAAGCAGTCTCCTGACCCCGATACGAGGACAATGAGAAGTATTTTGTAACTAACTAAGGGGTCCTTAACGTCTTTAAGGGGGCCCGGGTAGCTCAGGTGGTAGAGCACTGGACTTGTAATCGAAAGGTCGCTGGTTCGAATCCGGGCCGGGACGGACACGGGTCAACTTTATGTGCAGACCCAGAGACGGTATCCATCTCCCACCCCCGTGTCACCACAATGGCACGTTAAAGATCTTGGTCATTCTACCATAAGTGCAGATGGCTGATACCACCTAAACACGCAAACATCAAAAAGCCGTGTGGGCGTAAAAACTCGAATCGTATAAACCAATTCATGTCCAATAATTATAGGCAATTAAGACCTGACGGACAATAAGCCCCTTAAAATTTACTTCTTTTTTTTAACGTCCTTCACAGGAAATGTTCCTTTTAGGGACATGAGTGAGAAGTATTGAATGAACAAGGGACTTTTATCCCCGTGTGTTTCAGCGCTTCCTCCTCAAAACATTTTCATACCAATGGCTCCCCCAAAAGCGGCGTATGGCCGCCTAAATATACCATATGCCATAAATATTGTTCACGTCATGATAAACATTTGGATAAAGTCTTGTTTAAACTAAAAGAAGGGATTACAACGGTCATACACGTGAAAACCCTCTCGTGCAAAAAACACGAGTGTCCGTTGAAGTTTCAGTCCATGTATGCAGAAGAAGAAGAAGAAGAAGAAGAAGATACCAATGGTCATACGGTTATCGAATGAAATCTTAAAACCATCAGTAAGTATAATTTCATTTAATTTCATGTACTCTATTATCCGAATGCTGGGAAATTTGGGTCGCTTCCTCCCAGTGGAAAGCTAGCAGCAACAGAGTCGCGCTACCCAGGTGTGTGCGTGTTTAGGTGTAATCAGCCACCTGCACTTATGGCAGAATGACCGAGGTCTTTTACGTGCCACTGTGATGACACGGGGATGGGACATGGATACCGTCTCTGTGTCTTCACATAGAGATGACCTTGTCCGTCCCTGCCGGAATTCGAACCAGCGACCTTAGGATCACAAGTCCAGTGCTCTACCAACTGAGCTACCCGGCCCCCTATTGATGGGACATTAAGCTCATATCGGTTGCAAGAGCCACGTGGATGCCTTCCTTGCACAGAGCTGACTTACGGGCATCCCTTGTGTGGCTCATTAGGTCAAGAGACTAATGCCAAATGGAGAGAATTTTATTCAGTCGTTTTCACGACTAAACCTGCAATCATACAGCTCTGGTGTGAAAACACTCGCACATCTTTTGATAAAAGTCCTTTTCACATTCAGTGAATCCCTCCGTGAATGTGTACGCAGGAAGACTCCACTTTGACTCATTATTGTGCTAATGAGCTCAAGTGAGAGAAGAGTCCTTCGTTTTATTGGGCGGTTCATGGATAACACGCTGGCTGAATTTGTTGTCCGTGTTACGTCTGCGAGGGAAACTGGTGTCTGAGTGTCAGCCAAACAAAAACCTCGGGGCTCGAAGGTTGGAACTCCTGCTGTGACGTAGGGCCATACGCAGACTATGTGTCGCCACTGCCCCGGATGTGCACAATCATGATGCGCGCATGTGCCGTAATCTTAGCACACGTTGCCAGCCTTACTGTTTAAATTCCGCATTGCAGAGGATCAAGGGGCTGCTCTTTTATGAATTCAATTGTGGTGTGATTTTAAGTCCCTTCAGGCTCGAAGTGTTTGCAAGTTATAATGAGAGTAATAAAGATGTATTGTATTGTATTGTATTGTATTGTATTGTATTGTATTGTATTGTATTGTATTGTATTGTATTGTATTGTATTGTATTGTATTGTATTGTATTGTATTGTATTGTATTGTATTGTATTGTATTGTATTGTATTGTATTGTATTGTATTGTATTGTATTGTATTGAGTGGCAAATCCACCAACACGCACATCTGAGATGCCTTCGTGTTGCTGATCAGTCAGAAAGTAAGGGCTTAATTCTGCCACTCCCACTGAATGGACAATCACGCATCTTTGGTGAAAACTATCCCACGCCTTCTGGAAACAGTCCTTTACTGTTGTTAAAATGTGTCTATAGCTCTCTTCGCAGCAGGACTTAATTTTGACTTGTTCTGAATCTAATGGTCTCAAGAGAGAAAAGGGTGCTTCGATGCTTTGTTCTGTTTGTTCTCAGGCGTTACTACTGCAAGAGAACATGATGTCAGAGTGTCAAACAGACAAAACTCGCTGCTCGAGGGTTCAAACTCCAGCTGTGACGTAGGTCCACGCGCAGACACCGCGTCGCCACTGCCCCGGATGTGCGTGATTATGATGCGCGCATGTGCCGTAAGCCAACACGATTCTGCGCGAGTTTCTGTGTCTGATGGTCTAATCTTGCAGTATAAAGAAGCAAGGATTTTTTCTCTGCATAGTAGGGAACTAGCAGGGTTTCGATTTTAGAACCGTTTTCTACCTGTAGCGATGATGATCCTACGGCTAATTTATTGTAAATGTCTGATTGTCGTTGTGGACAGTGTAACGTTGTAAGTGTCAAAAAGAGATAGATAGAGGTGTGCTTCCCAAGAGCAGCGACACTTGTTTTCAACTGTTCCAGGGTAAAGCAATTAATTATTTTTCGTCTTTCTGGAACTTGTTAGACCTCCAGACTTAACACTTACAACAAAACACTGAATACCTCGATGATTACACGCAAAGACTGTTCAAACCCAGACGCAGGCTTTAGATGGGTGTTTTGTACTAAAGGGTGTATAAACCGACGGTGATGATGAGCCCATGGTTAATTATGACGGCTGTCTCTCATCGTGGGCACTTATTGTAATCGTAAGTGTCGGCAAAATTGAGAGACCTCCTGGACTGATAGACGTTTCTTCACTTCTTCACAGTCTTGAACAATGACTTACTGAATTTCAGATGCGATTTTGTTGAGCTGTATTATTTGGATAGTGCTATTTTTTACACTGTCGTCTCAGTCTGTCATTTCCCAGTTTCTCGCAGAAAGTCTGTCGCATTCATTCCGATCTGTCAAATCCCAATCTGCCGAAATCGTCTAGTGGTTGGTTCCGATTTGTGCGTGCGCGCGTGCGTGTGTATGTGTTTGTATATGTGTGTGTGTGTGTGTGTGTGTGTGTGTGTGTGTGTGTGTGTGTGTGTGTGTGTGTGTATGTGTGTGTGTGTGTATGTATGTGTGTGTGTGTGTGTGTGTGTGTGTGTGTGTGTGTGTGCGTGTGTATGTTTGTTTTTTTCTTTCTCATTCTTGTTTGGATGCCCACTTGTCATTTTTTCCAAACATAAAAACAGACAAACATACCGTCAAATACACAGAGATAACCAGACACACACAAACATGCTCACACGCACACACACACACACACACACACACACACACACACACACACACACACACGCACGCACGCACGCACGCACGCACACACACACACACACACACACACACACACACACACTTAAACCCTAACCTACCACAAGACAATCATAGTTGCGACAGATCGGGATGAGGCCAATCGAGATGCGGCAGACTGGGATGCGGAAAATCGGGAAACGGCAGACTGCGATGCGGCAGACTGAGATATTACTATTCTGAAGAAAGACTTTTCACTCCGGCTTTGTTACATCATTATTGGGACTGAGCTATTTTCTACATGTCCATAGTATTTAGGACTCAGGAGTTCTGGTCGACAGCGCATGTAAATGGACATAAAAGCTGTTGCAGATCCGTTTTGTACCTGCTGTGTTGATGGTTCTACGGCTAATTTCACGGATGACTTGAACAGTGACCAACAGTGAGGTTTTACACAAAGGTCCCGGACCCTCGGCTCGTCTGGGGTTAAACATGTTTTATTCAAATTCAAACAAATGAGACCGGCACGGTTGGCCTAGTGGTAAGGCGTCCGCCCCGTGATCGGGAGGTCGTGGGTTCGAACCGGGTCACACCTAAGACTTTAAAATTGGCAATCTAGTTTGTTTGTTTGTTTGTTTGCTTAACGCCCAGCCGACCACGAAGGGCCATATCAGGGCGGTGCTGCTTTGACATATAACGTGCGCCACACACAAGACAGAAGTCGCAGCACAGGCTTCATGTCTCACCCAGTCACATTATTCTGACACCGGACCAACCAGTCCTAGCACTAACCCCATAATGCCAGACGCCAAGCGGAGCAGCCACTAGATTGCCAATTTTAAAGTCTTAGGTATGACCCGGCCGGGGTTCGAAGCCACGACCTCCCGATCACGGGGCGGACGCCTTACCACTAGGCCAACCGTGCCGGTGGCAATCTAGTGACTTACTTCCCTTTGTTTTTTTTAGATATTTTAGGCCAAAAAAAAAAAAGTCTGTTTACGGTATCCCGACCGACCCTATGTTTTCGCGCGACCCTGGACTTTTTTGGGGCATTTGGGGGAGAAAAAAAAAGAAAAAAATATATATTAAAAAAGTCTTTGTTTTTTGGCAAAATAACTTAAAAATATGTTTTTTTGGAAAAATTTTTTTAAAAGAATCCCGACCTACCGACCCTATTTTTTGGGCCTATGTTACCGTAAACAGACTATTTTTGTGTGTGTGCCTTATTCGGTGAATATAAGGTGACAATACACAGCAGGACCACTGGCTTTAAAAATTAGTCATATGGAGAGAAACAAATCCCAACGATATCATAAAAATGAGCACAAGAAAAGAAACACTTGTATGCGTGCTTTTATAAACACCAACAAATGTTGGTAGACTCTGATTTACTTGAAACTCACTTCACTAAGAGCTCTGCATATGCTTATATCAAATGTGGTCTTGTTTTGACATTCGAACAGAAATTACATAATATGTGTACTGTCAAGATAAGAAACATAAAATTACCCCTACCAAAAAAAAGTAATCTCTTCAAAACAAGTTTCACCATTTGAACAAGTTACATTTTTGTTAGTGGTTGCATTTGGCTTTTCGGGAAAAAAAATACAATACCTATACGGTATGTAAGAAAGTTATGTTTGTATAGATTTAAATAAAAAATAAACGAAACAACCAAAACACAAAGAAAACGTGACATGGTAATGCGGCGACAACGCGTGTATGTTCGTAAGAGCTCGTTTCTGTTTTGTTGCGCTCTGTTTGGTGAAAACTTTATTTCTTGACATGGTAAATTTCATTCCTGATAAAAGTCTTGTTTAGAGGGATATTCGTGGAAAAAAAAAGAGCCTCAGTGAAATCGCCCTATAAGCTACACAGTTTGTTTGTTTGTTTGCTTAACGCCCAGTCCACCACGAAGGGCCATATCAGGGCGGTGCTGCTTTGACATTTAACGTGCGCCACACACAAGACAGAAGTCGCAGCACAGGCTTCATGTCTCACCCAGTCACATTATTCTGACACCGGACCAACCAGTCCTAGCACTAACCCCATAATGCCAGACGCCAGGCGGAGCAGCCACTAGATTGCCAATTTGAAAGTTCAAACCCACGACCTCCCGCTCACTGGGCGGACGCCTTACCACTAGGCCACCGAGCTACACAGTTCTGCTAAAGGTTTGTAATCATGTCACCATACAAGAGGAAAACCTTCAAACCTTCAAATTAGTGTTTTAATGTTCACTTATTCAACTCTGTGTTTTGGTACTCTTTGCAGACCGAGGAGAGAGAGAGAGAGGGGGGGGGGGGGGTGTCTAAATTACAGGTAAGCTAATGTCCCCTGCACTTTTTAAGAAAACTGCTGAGAAATTGCTTCTCTACTACTTTATGTTTTACCAGACACAAAATTGTTTTTACAAAAAAAGACGTTTTCACACGCTCCATCATAAACATCTACACTAAAATTCACAAGAACTGTTACCATTCAGAAACAGGAAACACTAGAGACATCAGCTCTCTCGCTCCCAGAGACCTAATGCGGCAAAGATGACACCGACACAAGACACAAATGACAGACAGGGCCGGAGGTAATTTGTAACTACTTTAAATACAGCTACCCCGGGTAGCCTAAGTACCCAACAGGAGCACCTGTCGTGTCTCTCCAACGTCGCGTGGCCATCCGCCATCTTCATCAACCCGTCGACAGGGGGCGTTGTGCATCGTGAGAAGATTAGAGAGCGCAGCAAGGGAGGGAATGCGTGACGACAAAGCGTCAACAATAACGCCCAGCCTCATAATGGTTCGATCAACTTATTTGCATGTCACGCCTTTCCGGGGTTGCTGTGAGAGAAGGGGCTGACTGACTATTAGGGTTTAACGTCCTCTTAGACCAACTGGTAATACGCTGAAGATATGGGTGTGATACTTTGATTCGAACAAGCCCGCTGTTGTGGCTGTCTTCTTCGACACACCAGCATTGGGTTTGTCTCGTCAAAGTATCGAAATACGATCATGATAATCAGAGACGAGAGATGTTTTCCGTGGGATCTTTTTCGTGCGCATGTGTGCACACGGGGGTGTTCGGACACCGAAGAGAGTCTGCACAAAGTTGACTCCAAGAAATAAATCTCTCGCCGAACGTGGGGATCGAACCCACGCTGATAGCGACCAACTGGCTACAAAGCCAGCGCGCTACCAACTGAGCTACGTCCCCGCCCCCAGAGAAGGGGGGCAGTGGAGAAGGTTGACAAGACGAGCTCTTAACAATTTTTGTTTCGCCACAATTCAGCCACAACTCAAACGGCATTCTTCCGAATATCCATGCAATTTTTCTGTTGTTTGCGGCGCGTAACATAAGCGTTTGCTTGAGTTCGCACCCCTGTTGTTTTTCCTTTTATTTTTTACCTGTTATTACTGCATCATAGTTTGGTTGATTAAAATCGTGTTTAAAGTATACGACGTTCTCACGTTTTTGTTCGTCTCTATTCTGTTTTGTCTGTTTAATTCTTTTTCTCTTTCTGTGTTATTTATTTGGTCAAAATTACTGGTTGTTTAGGTGCCCGTCTAGACCAAAGTGCGTCTCAAGACAATTTTGAACGTCTAGCACGTCTCCTTCAAAACGAAATATTATTTCAAACATTCACACTGTCTGCTTTAACGGCAAATATTTCCTCTTCTCCCGCGACACCGTCTCGTTTGAGTGCTGTCTGCTGACACGCTTGGCTGATCATTGGTGTCTTGTTGTGTCTGTCAACTCTGTTGTCAGTCTTCAAATGTTGACTCTTCCACGCGGCTCTTCAGTTTAGAGAGTTGCCCGATAGCTACCCGGCCTGTCCTCGCGGTAGGATACCTGCGGAAACGGAAGTCAGGGGTCCCCTCTGGCTCTAGGGTGGGAGCTTAGTTTTTAAAACATTCTCACGATTGATTCTGGAATGAGAACCCAAGTCTGAAAAGCATATATTAGTTTCAACAAGACTTTATTCAATTTTTATCGTGAACGAAACAACATATGACATGCAGGATTTCTCACTCTAGCATAGTGCTAATTTTAAGCAATCCTTGGGAAGACATAACAGTGGTAAGCACGATGGCGGACTGAATTGAAATATTCACGTCAGAATACTATAACAAACATAAAAGCAGATACAATAACAAACAAATAAGGGGTAATACAGAAGGTGATACAAAAAAGGGACAACGCCAAAACAAAAAGTAAGCATAAGAGAAAAAGAAGAAGAAGATGAATTGGACTTGGAGTGCCAATATTTGGGGAGAGTGAATCTGAGTACAGTAATACTAAGTGCATACTTAAAGCATGTATTATCAAAGAAGGTCACCGTAATATATGATAATATCGTCCTTTCCCTGTAAACCACGACAGATATGCCCCAAGGTAATATACATGCGACAGATCATCCTTCAGGGCCGGACTCATACCAAACATGGGCGGGGACGTAGCTCAGTCGGTAGCGCGCTAAATTTGTATCCAGTTGGCCGCTGTCAGCGTGAGTTCGTCCCCACGTTCGGCGAGAGATTTATTTCTCAGAGTCAACTTTGTGTGCAGACTCTCCTCGGTGTCCGAACACCCCCGTGTGTACACGCAAGCACAAGACCAAGTGGGCACGAAAAAGATCCTGTAATCCATGTCAGAGTTCGGTGGGTTATAGAAACACGAAAATACCCAGCATGCTTCCTCCGAAAACGGCGTATGGCTGCCTAAATGGCGGGGTAAAAAACGGTCATACACGTAAAATTCCACTCGTGCAAAAAACACGAGTGTACGTGGGAGTTTCAGCCCACGAACGAAGAAGAAGAATACCAAACATAAACAGCGTATGGCTTCTCCGTTCTGATCACAGTGGGGTTGTTTTGCTGAAATAATTGTACAGAGTTATGCTGAATCAATTTTACAGAGTTTTCTTAAATTAATTTTTACAGATTTCAATTATTCGGCGCTCTGTTCTCGACTTTGAGGAGCAGCATAATTATGTAAGGTTTCAAATATATTCGAGGAAACTAGCATCAGCTGTCCAATCATCTTTGTGTCCTCCCCCCCCCCCCCCACCTCCCTCAATCATCCCACTCCCTTAATTCTTTCTCTATCTGTATAATAGTATCTACTGATTGACGAATAGATGATACAAACTATTATATAACATTTTAAAAAGCGCTGAAGATGTTTTTATGAAGTTGATAAACTGACTCGTGTGCAGCTGGTTTAATAATTTCGTCTCACATTTCTCAGTAACAGACTCATGTACGTACGCAAGTTCGGTCTTCCAAAGCACATTCTTTCGTATCTTTCGTCTGCCGAAGACACTATAAAATTATAGCGACTGAGTTATGTCCCGTAGATGCTATTTATAACCCAGGGGCTACAACCAGTTGGTAAGGGGTCCGCCCCGTGATCGGGAGGTCGTGGGTTCGAACCCCGGCCGGGTCATACCTAAGACTTTAAAAATTGGCAATCTAGTGGCTGCTCCGCCTGGCGTCTGGCATTATGGGGTTAGTGCTAGGACTGGTTGGTCCGGTGTCAGAATAATGTGACTGGGTGAGACATGAAGCCTGTGCTGCGACTTCTGTCTTGTGTGTGGCGCACGTTATACATGTATGTCCAAGCAGCACCGCCCTGATATGGCCCTTCGTGGTCGGCTGGGCGTTAAGCAAACAAACAAACAAATCGTATAAACCAACTCACGTCCAACATAGGCACTTAGACCTGACGGACAGTAAGCCCCTTAAATTTGACTGACCAAGCTAAAGCCAGCATGGCAATTTTCTCGTGCGTTCACACCATCAGTGTCCGACCCGCCGCCATTAGTCCCAACCGACTTTTGATCCGACTTCTCGACCCATCTGTTCCTCTCGCTCTTTGAACCATACCGCTCACTCATTTCATGCAGCGCCGACTCGCCTGCTGGAAGAGCCGTTTATGGCTTGACTGTTCCGTTAGGACCACTCGACGGCATACGCCCACCCCGCCCCCTAAATGAAGTAGTGTACCGTTCGAAAGTGTGCTAAGTTTAGTGAGAGTATAGGATAATTCATTGAAGAGTGTAGGGTTGAAGGGGTTAATTTATTGTAGAGTGTAGGAGTTTGGGGTTTAATTTTAAGGGAGTGTGTAGAGTTTAGTAGGTTAATATTTAGGGAGAGTAGGATGTTGTGGGTTAATTTGTCTGTTGGTAGATGTGGGGCGGTGGGTTGATTTGAGACAGTGGAAGTTGTGGTGGAGGTGGTGTAGTAGCTTATTAATTAGGGTTTGAATACGGGTTGGGTCAAGTTGTTGTTGGTAACTCAGTTTCCTCTTCTGTTCCAACAGCCGAAAGAAAGAAAGAGAGAGGGTGGGTGGATGGGGTGGGATGTGGGAGAGAGAGAGAGATAGTACCCTTTTGTATGGTGAAAACAAGAACAAACAGTCCCCTATAACTGTAAACACATAGGTGCGGCAGCCTTCATGCTGACTGTGTAATCACCAGAGAAGACGAAGTACAAAATACCCCCAACTTGAAAAGATATTGAAGCGGTTTGTATTAGATGCGTTTTCCTTGGCGCCAATCGACCAATATTACATAAATGTATCCGTTCAGCTAATGTGCAGAAAGGATGGCCTTTGTCAGAGCCGTTCGATGCTGATTTTGGAATTAAAGCGTCTTTGATGCAATCCGTTAATCCTGCTGTATGTTCAATGGGTTACAACTACGAGACTAACTTTAAGGGATTGTGTTAATATGAATAAATCGTTTTAAACAATAGTTAAGATGCAAAGAGTAGATTTTGTCACAGTGGCTTATCGGTACTCTTGAAGGACAACAGAAGATGGGCAATTCAGTACTATGCGGAATTATACTGGTGATATGAAGAACAAATCAGCTGTCTAACTTGTAAACTCAGCCGTAGACTACACCCCACGCAGACTCGGACATGCACACACGTGCAAGGGATTTGCCAGTCACTCAAATTGTAATTCGTTTCGGATCTTCGGAGAAAATTACAACTCTCAAAGCGTGCGGAGACATAAATCCTTATCTTAACGTCTGTAAGTGAAACTCGATTCACCCTTTCTCTTGAAATCTTGTAGTAAAATCCAGCCCAGATTCTTTCATTGACGGAGCAGACGACACAACAGCAGTACCGCACTGAATAGAGAAAGAAGCACCTGCGCGGCACACAACTCTCAAACGTCTCACAGATCACTGACCCTAGTAACGCCCCTTGCTCGGTAACATCAAAGACCAACCCGGGTGGCCATGTGACCGGTGGTCAATTTATAGGCCATGAAATCCACCCGTTTATGTCCTGTTTTATGCTCGCTCCAAATTTCATCCTTGACGCGTCGTCGCGAGAACGGCAGCGAGAGTGACTGCGGAGGTGTGTGACTGAATGTTGAAAATCCCACACACACTTCGTCACCGCCTCGTCAAAAGACGAACACATATTTAGGCCGTAAAAACGGCGGCGGAAATTAAAAGTGTCCGTATTTCCGTACAGGCCGCTATTAAGGCCAACAGAGTACCTATAATTATGTATCAGTTCTTGACTCGTCACTGAACACCGTGAGAATTGTCTAGCCTCGAGGTGCGGTCTTAGAGTCATTGACGGTTCTCACGAGAATTCTGGAACTTATTTTAATTTGGTTCCAGGATTGAGGTAACTATGAAGTTCATCGACGGATATTTCTTTGAACTGGACATTCCGAGTTTCTGTTTACAACTGATATCACCAGTTAGTTAGTTGCTGAGTTGCCAAGGAGCGATTGTGCTTTGAAAACTAACCCGGTGTCACAGGATATTTCGGAACCGGACGAATGGGAACCATTCCGATTTATTCTGGCCCTGGTGGCAGGATATTTCGGAACCAGTTATTATGACGATCGGTAAAACACTATCAAAACAAGCAGCAACATCATCCGCTCGCAACCTGCAACACCCTTCTTGGCAAGTGCCCTATTGAATGTGATGGAAAAGAGGGTTGTAATCTAAAAAGGAAACCGAAGAACATGATCAAATAGGGTTAGGGTTCGGGTCAACAGGGATGAAGGTGGTTCCGAAATATCGTGGAGGTTCTGAAATATCCTGCCGCCAGGTGCAGGATAAATGGGAATGGTTCCGAAATATCCTAGGATTTGTCGGAACCGGTTCCGATTTATCCTGGTTCCGAAATATTCTACGACACCGGACCTATTACTGACGATGAAAATGGGTTAGTTGTAAGGCAAATGAACTTGACGTACTTTGATGGAATACAAACATTGATTGTAGCAGTGCGCTTAATTGAGAAATATTTGATGCCGAACTGAAATTATTTATTAAGAATAGTCAAAAAAGGGAAGCAGGCAAAGAAGCAAGAATCGCGACAGGCTAGATCGGATTTGACGGAAGTCACCTTGGCCTTCAGTTCTGTCGTCTACAAACATTTCCCATTTCGCCCCATGGTCATTGATATGATCCCCTTCTGGCCCCAAGTTGTTTTGCGTGTGTAAAGGGTGAACAAGTCACTGGGGCAAAATGATTGAAATGATGGGGCGAAACGGAACTGGGGCCAATTGGATGTAAGACTTTATTGTAAGCATCGCTGTGCTTTATTTAGTGTCATATCTGACTCTGAGTGATAATTCTTGTTGCTGTCTCAAACACGTGCAATGCGCTCTGTAGAGCCTGATATCAATTGGCCGAAGCCGACTGCGCGAAGTCTACTTCACGAAGCTTGCAGCACGAAGCTTGCAGCACGAAGCTTGCAGCACGAAGCGTCAATTGGCACTGAATTTTCGGTCAACAACAAAAAAGACTTGGCGAAGTGAACATCGGGCTTAATTACGGACAGCCTTGATGAAGGCCTTTAACTCACTCCCTACTGGCCGATTTTTCCTATGCTTTCCACTGTGTACTGGCCATTTGTATTAGTTGGTAAAAAAATCATTACTAAAGAAGTACTCAACACAGATATTTGAAACTTTCAGGGTTTACTGTTGATATGTTGATGCCCTTCAGTGCAAAGTTTCAAGTGTTTTACTTAGAAAATAGCTGATTTAGGTGGGGGGTATAAATAACCCTTTTTCTGGCATCAAAATTACGCTGAACGCAGGGCCATCACTTCAAATTCGCGTGGTTTACTCACTCACTACGAACCACTGCTATCGCAGTGGTCCTATGCACACCACTACACCACGAACCACTGCGATAGCAGTGTTTCAGCACGTGGCAGTGTTTCAGCACGTGTCGTACTGGTAGACGCCATTGTTGTTATGCAAATTTGCACAAAGCCAGCGAGTACGAAATCAAACCTCCCGTCATCGTTCTACAGCAGACAGAAGTGAAACTAGCTTGGTAATTTGCAGACGATTGGTTAAACTTGAGAGCCAGCCTCTCTATTTTCGTACAAAAATTGACGTCATTGAGCTAAAAAAATCCAAAGGTCAAAAACTGCTATCGCAGTGGTTCGTGGGGAAGTGGTGTGCATGGGACCACTGCGATAGCAGTGGTTCGTAGGGAGTGAGTTAATGCCTTCACAAATCTTCGTGTGCGTATAGTCAAACCAACTACGTGCCTTCACCAACCATAGACCGGCACGGTTGGCCTTGTGGTATGGCGTCCGCCCCGTGATCGGGAGGTCGTGGCTTCGAACCCCGGCCGGGTCATACCTAAGACTTTAAAATTGGCAATCTAGTGGCTGCTCCGCCTGGCGTCTGGCATTATGGGGTTAGTGCTAGGACTGGTTGGTCCGGTGTCAGAATAATGTGACTGGGTGAGACATGAAGCCTGTGCTGCGACTTAAAGGACTGGGTGGCCGAGTGGTAACGCACTTGCGCTCGGAAGCGAGAGGTTGCGAGTTCGACCTTGGGTCAGGGCGTTAGCAATTTTCTCCTCCCTTTCCTAACCTAGGTGGTGGGTTCAAGTGCTAGTCTTTCGGATGAGACGAAAAACCGAGGTCCCTTCGTGTACACTACATTGGGGTGTGCACGTTAAAGATCCCACGATTGAGAAAACGGTCTTTCCTGGCAAAATTGTATAGGCATAGATAAAAAATGTCCACCAAAATACCCGTGTGACTTGGAATAATAGGCCGTGAAAAGTAGGTTATGCGCCGAAATGGCTGCGATCTGCTGGTCGATGTGAATGCGTGATGTATTGTGTAAAAAATTCCATCTCACACGGCATAAATAGATCCCTGCGCATTGAGTCCGAGTCTGGAGATACGCGCGCGATATATATAAGACTTCATATAACATAACATATAACTTCTGTCTTGTGTGTGGCGCACGTTATATGTCAAAGCAGCACCGCCCTGATATGGCCCTTCGTGGTCGGCTGGGCGTTAAGCAAACAAACAAACAAACAAACCATAGACTGGCTGCCTGAAGGGCGGGGTAAAAACGGTCATACACGTAACGACCCACTCGTGCAAAAGCATGAGTGAACGTGGGAGTTTCAGCCCATGAACGAATCAAAAGAAGAAAAAAGATCTCAATATTTTTTGATGTATCCAAAGCTTTTGATAAAGTCTGGCATCGCGGTCTGCTCCACAAGCTTGAGGCGATAGGTATAAGAGGTCCCTTGCTTGTTTGGTTTGAACATTACTTGAGCAATCGCAGACAAGCAGTAGTACTGAAAGGAACCAAATCAAGTTATGCTACCCCTTCTGCTGGTGTCCCTCAGGGTTCTGTCTTAGGACCTCTTTTATTTCTCATTTATCATAACGATATTGGTGCTGGTCTTGAATCAGTGTTGAAACTCTTTGCAGACGATACGAGTATGTATTTAAGTTTAGATAACGATGATGTACGAGCAGAGATTTTGAATTCTGATTTGGATAAAATTCGCACATGGGCTTCTAAATGGAAAGTCACTTTTAATTGTCAAAAGACAGAATTGTTGGACATTTGTAGGCAACAAAATGTTTTACTTCCACCATTGTATTTCGAAGATGCACACTTAGTTGATGTTGAAAATCACAAGCACCTTGGCGTCATTCTACAAGGTAATTGTAAATGGGATTCCCACATAAAAAGTCTAATTGCTAAATGTAGAAAGTCAATTGCGTGTTTTGGTTTATTCAAGCATCGTTTAAACAGAAAATCACTTGAAGTTATATATAAATCCTTTATGTTACCATTGTTTGATTATGCGGACGTTATCTGGGATAACTGTACACAGTGTTTGGCAGACGAGTTGGAGACATTGCATCTCGATGCAATCCGAATCATTGTAGGTGCAGTACGTGGCACAAGCCACAACAAACTGTATAACGAATTGGGTTTTGTG
>NC_090253.1:42293940-42298940 GCF_037325665.1 Littorina saxatilis | reverse complement strand
GTTTTTTCCATTATGTTATATTTTAGTTTTTTGGTTGTTTTTTTTTAAAGAAAATTACCTTACTGATTGCCTCCTCCGTGTTCTATATATCGACACTCCGACGTTAACCAAAAGGTACACAGGTACCGCATAATGATTTTACATCAAAAATAATAATAGTATCTGTGCGTGGTGGTGCAATCTCATTTCACTGTGACTGGTGTCCACAAACAAAAATACCTTTTCTTTTGCAACGTCATCAATACATCACCCTGCTCTAGCCCAGATCGCTTGTGGGTTTGAATTTCTTTTGCCCTCGGTCTGTAAATTAGAACCCTAACCGTTAACGAGATTACAACACAGGCGACTCGTCCGGTTCAATATTTGTACGGAGAGACGCCAACGGCTTGCTCCCAACTGTCGTGGGTCAGAAAATCCGTGTGAATCAGTCTCGGCTAACCGGGAACACTCAGCCTGTGTAGGTGTGGTAACGATAATAAAAACTTTTACTATAATTATAGGCAAAACAGACCTTACGTTTCGGGTCAGAAATTGAATTCCCACGAACAGGTTACGTATATAGCACTACCTAGAGGTTCATGAGTTGACTGCAATTAACAGTTTGATTTATGGTCTATACTATAGTGTCGTTTCAGTCCAAGATGTCGGACTATTTGTATGTACCAAGATATTTAGTCTACTTACTTAGTAACTGTTGTGCTCGGAGAACACGAGAAACCCAGAAACTTCTTTTTACATTATTTTAGTCAAGTTTTGATTTTTCTTTCTTCTCTAATTCAAGTTTGGATGTCTGCAATGGTGGGCTTTTTTGTGTGACTGTCTCCCAGTGTTTTAATTCACGAATCCTGTGTCTGCATACCTTCCGCTATGCGTATTTGAAGCGTAAGCAGGTGTACAGGCATTTATTTCCCCATGCAGGTGTAAATGAATTCAGACTGCATTGTTTCAGACTGGTTTACTGGTCTGTGCGTAATGCAATCCCCGTCTTCGGGTTTTTGTTAAACAGTTCTACGTCCCTAGTTAGGCCGAAAGCAATTCCTCTTCCTTCTTCTTCGTTCATGGGCTTAGACTCCCACGTTCACTCATGTTTTTAGCACGAGTGGATATTTACGTGTATGACCGTTTTTACCCCGCCATTCAGGCAGCACACGCCGATTTCGGGGAAGGCATGCTGTGTATTTTCGTGTTTCTATAACCCACCGAACTCTGACATGGATTACAGGATTTTTTCTGTGCGCACTTGGTCTTGTGCTTGCGTGTACACACGAAGGGGGTTAAGTCACTAGCAGGTCTGCACATAAGTTGACCTGGGAGATCGGAAAAATCTCCACTCTTAACCCACCAGGCGGCAGCGACCGGGATTCGAACTCACGACCTCCCGATTAGGAGGCCGATGTCTTACCGCCACGCCACTGCGCCCGTCTTGTCCGAAAGCAATGAACAGGAAAAAAGAAACTAACGTACGCAAATTTAAACGATCAAATACACTACCAAACATTGTAATAAACAAACGATCCAACTAAAAAAGAAAGATTAGCAAAGCAAAAAGCAAACACACTTGTAAACAAACACTCAAAGGAACAAACAATCAGACAAACAAACAAAAAATGTTCGATTCAGTGGGGTTTTGGATTTTTTTTGGAAATTTGTTTAACGGACACTAACGGTGCTATGCTATATTTATATTTTTGTCCCCAGAATCAGTATCTATTTGGGACATAACGTGACTGACTGACTATTAGGGTTATACGTCCTCTTAGACCAACTGGTCTATATTGGGACAGGTATTGGTAATACGCTGAAGATATGGTGTGATACTTTGATTCGAACAAGCCTGCTGTGGCTGTCTTCTTCGACACACCAGCATTGGGTTTGTCTCGTCAAAGTATTGAAATACGATCATGATAATCAGAGACGAGAGATGATGCATGCGTGTCTTCGTGTTTTCCAAGCCCCGAGACTTTCGCTGTGAACGTGGGATCTTTTTCGTGCGCATGTGTGCACACGGGGGTGTTCGGACACCGAAGAGAGTCTGCACAAAGTTGACTCCGAGAAATAAATCTCTCGCCGAACGTGGGGATCGAACTCACGCTGATAGCGACCAACTGGCTACAAAGCCAGCGCGCTACCAACTGAGCTACGTCCCCGCCCAGAGAGAGAGAGAGAGAGAGAGAGAGAGAGAGAGAGAGAGAGAGAGAGAGAGAGAGAGAGAGAGAGAGAGAGAGAGAGAGAGAGAGAGAGAGAGAGACTCACTCGCAGACACACAGACACAGACAAACACACACACACTCACACACACACACACACACACACAAACACACGCACACACACACACACACTCACACACACACACACACACACACACACACACACAGAGGTTGCTATTAATACGAGACCTCAGTTTCAGATTAATCTAGCGTGACAGCTGCATGGGAGAGCGTATGCGACATCAAGCAGGCAACACGGAACAGTTTACACAACGAAAACAGATTGAGCGCCCACAGAAAGGCGAAAACATCCGTGTTCTGCGATTCTTAAAGACCAAATAATGATAGGGGTACGGCCGATTAGGTTGGATTAGTGATAACAGCAACATTCAATAATTGCTATGCATATTCTTCATTTCTGCATGCAAAAGACAAATAATTAAGCATAGATTTTATGCAAATAAATCTCGGAGGAGACTACAAAAGAATAATAATAATTATACATGTTGTGTTCCCGTGTGTGCTTTTTTTTAGCAACAAAAACGAATCAGGGGAAAATAAATAGAAGTTATTTGACATGAAAACTCATTTGTTTCCTATCCGGGGCAGATTTGTGTGTGTGTGTGTGTGTGTGTGTGTGTGTGTGTGTGTGTGTGTGTGTGTGTGTGTGTGTGTGTGTGTGTGTGTGTGTGTGTGTGTTTTGCTTTTGTATTTGTTTTCGTTTTTGACAGCAGACGCAAAACGTTCAATCATCACGTATTAATGCGTTTGACTTCCTCGATAATAAAAACGAAACAGCTAAATTAATGGGTGTGCATAATCGTGTTATTTCGAAGCAGAAACTGAACAGACCGATTTTTGTATATGTAAAATGTTAAATTTTAATTTCATATGTTTTTTAAAGCGCCCCGAGACTGTTATCTGGCGGTGAACAGCGCTATGGAAGAATGGTTTATTATTATTATTATTATTATTATTAGTTTCCCAAGCGGTATTACTGCACTCAGTTACGCTGCAAATTTGGATTGAACACTGAGCAGCCGATATAGAAAAAAAATCAGTTATTTGGTAACATTTGATCCAGGAAACCAACTTGTGCTTTTCAGTCAATACAAATTGCGAAACAGTTAAGCATACATATCCAAAATTCGTATTGATACAGTCTGTCGCCACCGACGTGGGAATAATTTCACAACCAGGATACATACAACTTTCTGCTCTTCAAACAAACACAACTCGGGGACAGTTTCACATCCATAACACAAACTTACTCGACAGTTCATTGATCATACAGCGAGAAAGCAACCACCACCACAAGTTATTACACAAATCCGTGCCGTCACTGGTGGAAAAGTCACAGATTTCCATTCGTTGGCTGTTACTCGCCTTGTCAGTTTCACGGGAAAGGGGCGTGACTAGACGCGCCAATGGGGGCGAGGCTTGGTGACAAAGGGGCGGGGCTTACGCTTGTCGCGTGCAGTCAGGACACCCGCGCGGGCGTCAGTTTCGCCACAGTTGAAAAGCACACACTGCCAGCACCTCGTGGTACTGTGTTTTGGGAGAAGGAAAAGGAATCTACCCGGGATAGTTTTGTGGACAAGACTGACCTCACACGTTCATTTCACTTGAGTACTGCGAACTTGTCAACGTTGTCAGCGCGAGAACTGAAATCTGTGAGAAAAAAAAACTGAGTTTGTCAGTGTACATGTTCGACAAGTTTTCGTCTACTGTGTTCGAACTTCTATCGATTGATAGTGGTAACCTTGAGGATCATCGGGACGTACCAACGAAAAACACGAACGTGTGACTGATCTAAAAGAATCAGTGTCTCCATCTGTGTCTTCGAGAAAGAGTAATTTTAATTTTTTGAGGAACTGAACTTCCATTTTTCATCTTTGACAAAAACAAATCTGCCTTGAGACACCTCGCCACAAAGTGCAGGAATGTTTGGAGAAAGACTTTTTACAAGAAAATGAATTATTTCACATACGAATGTTAACTGTGAAAGTGAAAAACAACTGAGTTTACATTTCGTTCGAGTAACTGGTTTTAAACTTCAACTTTGGACCAAGTTTCGCTTTGTCCAAAAACTGTGTTTCGTTTTCCCTGGATCCAGTTTTGTACACAGAGCGAGTGGAGAGAGGTTGGGTGAGGAGACAGTTGACTTCCGAGCAGAGGAGAAACAGACGACACACTTTCAACATGTTTGCTGCGCTGCACGGAACGGTAAGTTGAATTAATTTGTTCAGTAGCAGTTTTAGTTTTTGAGAGATTGTTTGATTTGTTTAGTGATTGACTGACTGACAGACTGATTAACTGACTGACTGACTAACAGATTGATTGATTGCTTGATTGGTTGATTTATTGTTTGATTGATTAACTGATTGACTGATTGATTTATTGATTGATTGATTGATTGGTTGATTTATTGGTTGATTGATTAACTGATTGACTGATTGATTGATTGGTTGGTTGGTTGGTTGATAAATTGATTGGTTGATTGATTGATTCTTGTCATTGTTTGTTGATAGCCTGACTATCAGCTTCTAGCTTGCATGGTCGGAGAATCAGCTGTATGTTTCATTTATTTTTTCTTTATTTCCTTTATTCATGTATTTGTTTGTTTGTTTGCTTGTCAATTATACTGATACACAGCTCGCAGTCGTATTCTGTTGGCGGGTTCATTAATGTTATACAGGCCCTATAATTGCACCATACGTTTCGTAGTTGACTGAGGATGAAAGTTGCTTGTTGATTTCAATGCTTGTTATTGCCTCACTGAGTTGCCAGGAG
>NC_090253.1:42273940-42288940 GCF_037325665.1 Littorina saxatilis | reverse complement strand
TTCCCGCGGAGAGGCGCCAGCAGACATCTTTACGACGCTTAGAAAACTGTAAACGTAAGAAGTTTTTTCGGTTTTTTTTCCCCCGTCAATGTTCGATTTTTGAAAACTCAACACACATTTTCGGCTTGTTGGATTGACTTGAAGAACTAAAGTTCCAGTTCATACAAGAAATACTACAGTGCATCGTTTACTCGTGAAAATTCAGTGGAACATTCTAAACTGAGAAGCAGACGACAGTTGTGGCCCGGGTGTCGGCACAGATCGGGGTGGGCCCCCGTCGCGTCCGCCAGACAGGCCGTTTTTTTGTTGATACCGCAATAAGTTGCAGACGACCGTGCAGCGCAGTGTGCACACCTCGCATTGTGTCATTCCGCCAACACTGGCAGCAGAGGTGTGGTGAGGAGCGCGGAGGAATATCCCTCGGACACCTCGTGCCCAAAACTCTTCTGGAGTCAGTCCTTTAGCAGGTGAACCGCTGCAAGGCCTTTATTCGGCAGGTGAGAATTATCTAACGACGTTGCACGGTGCATTGTTCTCCGAAGTGTCACCGGAAAATCCCGACTAGTTCACAGCTAAAGTAGGTCTTTTGCACTGTGTCTGCACTCAGCCTTTGTTGACAAGTACTTGTTGATATGGAGTGGCCATGCTGATGAGTAAATAACTGCGGAATAGTTTTAATGTTGGAGATCGCTTCCAAGACAAACACTAATCAGGGCGATCGAATATGGATACATAGGCCTAAAGAACTGAAACGGGTGAAGCTATAAAGACAAGTTAATGAATTATAAGATCCAAGAGTTTACTTTGAAAGTTAGCATGGGTGCCTGTCCTGGCAGAAATCAAATTGTGTGTGTGTGTGTTCATAATTCACTGGTCATTTCAAATGCCATGCAATGTGAATGAGTGCTTTAGTGTAAGTAGTTTAACATTTTGATGGTTTATGTCAGTTTTATATACATGTACTGGCTGACTTACTTGGTCCTTTTCATCTCCAACCCTCCCCCCCCTCCTTCCTTAAGATTATGAGATGCCTTTCTGTTCCTATAGGCAACACGCCAACAGTCCGTTTGCTTGCCCTTAGAAACAAACTTTTTTCTTTCTTTTGACCTCAAACCTTGCAAGTCTTCTTCTTCAAATTCTTTATTATTCTTCGTGATTTCTGTACGATACTCTGTTTTTATCATAATTAAGCCTACCTTTTTGTAGCAGAGTGGGTTTTTTTCTTGTTTCTTTTGATAGGATCGAATTTTTTTTCGTCTGTCAAGAATGAGTTTACGGCTGTGTTCTGACATTTTATACATAACAAAATGAATGACTTCAGAAACGAAGACTATAATCATTATTTAATGTGTTTTTTGTGTGTGTTTTGGGATAGCGGCTGTTGTTCTTTAATAGCATTATCTTGGCGTCTGTATTCATATTTCGTCCGTTGTTAACGGCATTTTAGCAAACATTAAAAGGTTTGCCGTCTTAATCTTACAGACCTTAAACATGTGTCTGCATGACATGAATACCAGTGATACTCCACTTTTTATCATTATTATTTTATTTAAAAAAATTTAAGGAATAGATTTCCACGCTGTTATTTTAGGTGTACATGTTTTGAAAAGAGAGTCACCGAGTTAATTAAATTAGTCAAGTGAACCACTATCATTTCGTTAAACTACTTGTCTGTTTAATTCGCTTATCACATTCCAATTGTAAGTACGTGTAAGTGCATGCCTGATGTGTAGTCAAGTAACAGACAACTTAATATATCTGTGCCGTTTAATCCACTAGACAATCAATTATTTATTCATTTATTTCTAATGTTTTTATTTCTAATGTTTTTATTTGTATGTATGTATAAATGTATGTATTTTTATATTTATTTATTTATTTATTCATTTACTTATTTGTTCATTTATTATTTATTGATGTTTTTGTTTTTTTATGTGAGCCTATGTAAGCATTTATGTATTTATTTATTTATTTACTAACCAGCTTGTTTGTTTGTTTGTTTGTTCGTTTGTTCGTTCACTTATGTGTGTGTATTCTATGCATTTATTTACTATCTTTAAATGTATATATTAATTAATTAATTAATTACGTAATTAATTTATTGATTTATCTATTTTCAGACGGGCGGCGGTGCCATGTTCGAAGACGACATGCTGTCGGGACGGCGTTTCCCGCTGACCCATGGCCTGATGCCAACACAGCATTTCGGCTTCGGCTTCCCCATGCACCACCACGACCCCATGTCGCTTGCAGGTACAGTGCACTCAATATGGCTTTTTACACCCCCCCCCCCCCCCACCCCACCCCCACCCCAATCAAAACTTGTAAAAACAGGCGAAAACGGAAACGTTTGATTGTTGCACGATTGTGTTCACGTTGTATGTTTTACAAGAGCAACTGTACACGCCTCCACACAAACATACTGAATAATGACAGACACGTTAGCAGTATAAATAGAATTTCTTTTTCGTCGTCGATCTCCAGTGTACTAAATTAAAACCAGTTTGACAAGTAGTTGTGTGTATTCGTAGCACGTCAAATACAAACTGTTCAAATTTATATTTTGAATTTGTAAAACAAGTATTTAATGAGTTTAAACGAAAGACCACAATGAACATGCACAGCCTAAATGAATGCGTGAAAAATTGAACCATTCCTCACTTTTGCTAACCAAGTGTTAATTGGACAACGCGAACCTCATTTTCCTACAATACACTTTTTGTTTTTTTGTCGCCATAGAGGCCGTGACCTTTTTATCGTCTCTGTTTCATTTATTGTACCTGTGATGCCTCGCACATAACGCGTCATTTAATTCGCCTGTAATCTCATAAATCCCACATGAAACCTGTTGCATGTATTTAACACAATCGTTTAATAGTCCAGATGCAGCAAATTGCTGTGATTCTCATTTGAAGGTTTGTTTATGTCTGTTCAAATTCTCATCGTATAATAAACTAGGTCGTTCAACTTCTGATGTATAGGTAAGAGTATTAGTGTAAAACTCAGTCAGCCTGTTAGAAATTTGCTCGTAAACTTTGATCTTTGCAAACTGCTAAAAAGTAATATGAGCCAACTTCCCGAGATAAAAAGTCATGCGGTCAAAAGTTTAAAAATAAATAAATCTTCAACTGTTTAGTACGAAAAAACGTTTGAGAGAGAGAGATAGAATCACAGAGATAGAGACAGATATAGAGACGGAGAGAGAAACACACACAGAAAAGGAACAAACTTTGAAAGCGATTCTGTGTCTCCTGCATGAATTCCACAGGGCTTGTCTACACAATTAAAAACCGCAGTAAAAAAACAAACAAACACGTAAAAGAATTTTAAAAATGTTTAAAAAAAAAGAAGAGGGACTGACAGAAATAATATAAGAAGAAAGAAAAAAAGATCTGAACACAACTCACCAGCAAACATTTCTCTCGCAAGGAAAACTGAAAAGGGCATTTGATTCTGCGTGGACCGCTGTGTTGTCGCTGACACACTTTCTGTCCGTTTATCTGTGTAGCCTACATGTGTGTGTAAACTCTGCATAATGCGTACGACTGATATAAGTGATCCCTGCATCGACATGAAGAAGTTGTTTAGTGTTGTGTACAATCCGGACTGGAAATTACCCAAATATAGAAATTTACTGCCTAAAATCCCACAGCAACCTGGTAAGCTATATAGTCATTATATAGTGTTGAATTTTGCATCAAATGACCGTGAATTCTATTTTGTTATTTACAAATAACGATCATGAATGATGATGATAATTATTGATCACAGTTGATGATGGTGATGAGAACGCTTTTATTGATTTGATTTGATTTAATTTACTTATTCCTTTGCCTCTAATTCTAATGTTGTCGTATGAAACTGCAATTTTATGCCAAGCTCTGGTTGCCTGACACACTTGTTACCTGATACACTTGACGATTCTTGATTGACTTGATCAGTGTCCGTCGGAAACATTTTAACAACATGCATTATCATAAGTGTACCCTGCACCGTACAAGCCACGACTCGTTTATTGACTAATAAATGAAATATATATTCAATGCTACCGCTTTGTTTACGTACAACAGAGGTTCCGCATTACTCTCTATTCTTGTGGTATCTATTTTTGTTTAACCCAGACTGTCAGTTCATGATATTCGTAAAGTGACTCCTTATTTTCTGACCGAACTTTGTGAAACCATTTTATTTGTACAAGATCAAAGATAGTTTATCAGAGGAACTATATTTAAACTCATCTGTTCCTTCGATTATGCTTTATTGTACATAATAATAGTCAGTTACAGTAGCAAATAGGACACCGAGATAGGTTTACATTATTTTTTTGTATCATTCTTTGCCATCCAGTATGAAGTTCACAACCATATCGCTTTTTACATTTAGTCAAGTTTTGACTAAATGTTTTAACGTAGAGGGGGGAATCGAGACGAGGGTGTGGTGTATGTGTGTGTGTCTGTGCGAGTGTGTGTGTAGAGCGATTCAGACCAAACTACTGGACCGATCTTTATGAAATTTTACATGAGGCGGCACTGTCACACCTTCATTTTTCAATCAAATTGATTGAAATTTTGGCCAAGCAATCTTCGACAAAGGCCGGACTTCGGTATTGCATTTCAGCTTGGTGGCTTAAACATTAATTAATGACTTTGGTCATTAAAAATCTGAAAATTGTAAAAAAAAAAAATAAATAAATTATAAAACGATCCAGATTTACGTTCATCTTATTCTTCATCATTTCCTGATTCCAAAAACATATAAATATGTTATATTTGGATTAAAAACAAGCTCTGAAAATTAAAAATATAAAAATTATGATCAAAATTAAAATTTTGAAATCAATTTAAAAACACTTTCATCTTATTCCTTGTCGGTTCCTGATTCCAAAAACATATAGATATGATATGTTTGGATTAAAAACACGCTCAGAAAGTTAAAACAAAGAGAGGTACAGAAAAGCGTGCTATCCTTCTTAGCGCAACTACTACCCCGCTCTTCTTGTCAATTTCACTGCGTTTGCCACGAGCGGTGGACTGACGATGCTACGAGTATACGGTCTTGCTGAAAAATGGCATTGCGTTCAGTTTCATTCTGGTTTTTTTGGTGTCAGATAAGTTTTGTTTGTCTGTGCACTTGAAAAGCGGTAGGTCGATATATGTGTGAACGTAACGTTTTGTTTTGTCAACAATTAAACGTTCCAACAACATACATTTCTTGGGTTTTTTATTCTGAATTTTGGAAGTTTGCAGTCGATTTGTTAATGGATTGATGCTTTTATTGCACATAGTAGTCAGTAACAGTAGAAAATAGGACGCCGTGATCGGTATTTTTTTTAAAATTCGATCGTTCTTTGTATGAAGTTCACAACCATAATGCGTGTTCTTTTTCCCTTGCAGTCAGCCAGTCCCAACAGTTCGGGTCCTACCCGCACCTGTCCAACCCGGACCCCAAACGGATGCTGGGTGGGGTGGGGATGGGGATGGGGATGGCGCCCCCCGGGGCGGAGAACAACAACGTGGACAAGAACATCAAGGTCACCTTGGAGAACCGAGATCTGTGGAGCAAGTTTCATTCTCTGGGCACCGAGATGATCATAACCAAGACTGGCAGGTGGGTGAGAGAGAGAGTGGTGGTAGAATTATGCGTGGTTTTGTTCGTTTTTTGATACGAGTTTGTTATTTTGTCTGTTTTTTGTTTGTCTGTTTTGTGTCTGTTTTTGTTGTTGTCTGTTTTGTTGTCTGTTTTTGTTGTTGTCTGTTTTGTTGTCTGTTTTGTTGTCTGTTTTGTTGTCTGTTTTGTTGTCTGTTTTGTTGTCTGTTTTGTGTCTGTTTTGTTGTCTGTTTTGTGTCTGTTTTGTTGTCTGTTTTGTTGTCTGTTTTGTTGTCTGTTTTGTGTCTGTTTTGTTGTCTGTTTTGTTGTCTGTTTTGTTGTCTGTTTTGTTGTCTGTTTTGTTGTCTGTTTTGTTGTCTGTTTTGTTGTCTGTTTTGTTGTCTGTTTTGTTGTCTGTTTTGTTGTCTGTTTTGTTGTCTGTTTTGTTGTCTGTTTTGTTGTCTGTTTTGTTGTCTGTTTTGTTGTCTGTTTTGTTGTCTGTTTTGTTGTCTGTTTTGTGTCTGTTTTGTTGTCTGTTTTGTTGTCTGTTTTGTGTCTGTTTTGTTGTCTGTTTTGTGTCTGTTTTGTTGTCTGTTTTGTTGTCTGTTTTGTTGTCTGTTTTGTTGTCTGTTTTGTTGTCTGTTTTGTTTGTCTGTTTTGTGTCTGTTTTGTTGTCTGTTTTGTTGTCTGTTTTGTTGTCTGTTTTGTGTCTGTTTTGTTGTCTGTTTTGTTGTCTGTTTTGTTGTCTGTTTTGTTGTCTGTTTTGTTTGTCTGTTTTGTTGTCTGTTTTGTGTCTGTTTTGTTGTCTGTTTTGTGTCTGTTTTGTTGTCTGTTTTGTTGTCTGTTTTGTTGTCTGTTTTGTTGTCTGTTTTGTTGTCTGTTTTGTTGTCTGTTTTGTGTCTGTTTTGTTGTCTGTTTTGTTTGTCTGTTTTGTTGTCTGTTTTGTGTCTGTTTTGTTGTCTGTTTTGTGTCTGTTTTGTGTCTGTTTTGTTGTCTGTTTTGTTGTCTGTTTTGTTGTCTGTTTTGTTGTCTGTTTTGTTGTCTGTTTTGTTGTCTGTTTTGTTGTCTGTTTTGTGTCTGTTTTGTTGTCTGTTTTGTTGTCTGTTTTGTGTCTGTTTTGTTGTCTGTTTTGTTGTCTGTTTTGTGTCTGTTTTGTTGTCTGTTTTGTTGTCTGTTTTGTTGTCTGTTTTGTTGTCTGTTTTGTTGTCTGTTTTGTTGTCTGTTTTGTGTCTGTTTTGTTGTCTGTTTTGTTGTCTGTTTTGTTGTCTGTTTTGTTGTCTGTTTTGTTGTCTGTTTTTTTGTCTGTTTTTGTTTGTTTGTTTTTTGGTCTTTTTTGTGTCTGTTATTTTGGTATGTTTTGGGGGTTATGTTGTTGTTGTTGTTGTTTTACGTTACGTTTCGCAACCAATCTGTTTAGAAATGTATCTTGTTTGTGTTGCTAAACCGGGTTCTCCTTGTTGAACATTATTTGCTGTTTTTGTCTTGGTTCGGTTTAGTCTTCGTCTGTATTACTTTTGTGGTGTATGCGAACCGGATAGCTATGTAGCTGCATTGTGTTTTTAAGCCTGTCTCTGTTTGTGTCTGTCTGTCTGTCTGTCTGTCTGTCTGTCTGTCTGTCTGTCTCTCTCTCTCTCTCTCTCTCTCTCTCTCTCTCTCTCTCTCTCTCTCTCTCTCTCTCTCTCTCTCTCTCTCTCTCTCTCTCTCTCTCTCCCACTCTCTCCCACTGTTCACCTGTAAAACACGTACACGCAACCGTGCTTTCCCCCTTTCATTCACAGTTATCTCAGTCGCATTGCACCCTCTTTGATTGCTCATTTTATTTCCTGCCATCCGGTTGTCTCTTTGTTGCCAGCATTTTTTTAACGGTTTTCACAAGCAGTGCCCCACAACTAAAACAAAACATGAAAACAGAAAAACCCAAATAACTCTGCTCAGACTGTCTCCATTCAGTCGCGCGCCTTGCTTTCCCCAGCGGTACACTATGAGAGCTGCCACTTGGATTAGCAAAACTTCTTTTCGCACCATTATTTATTCCCCTTTCTTGCTCCCTACACCACGCACAGAAAAGCGCAGTTTGAGCACGAAACCAACACCAAAGTCGCTATTCCGTGTATCTCGGAGTGTAAGTTTTCGTGGGTGACATAAAGCAGGCGGACGGAGACACGGGTAGGACAGTTTAGTGTCGGTTGCCTGACACTACCCCGGGTAGCCTACTGCCTACACCCGCTTCTCGCTGTCAACCGGCGGGTGGGTGGTCTCTCGAGTCCTTTTAGGGGTCCGTAAACGTCAGCAGCGCGGCACTGATTTCTCTAAATCCTGAAAATGAGTGCCGAAAGACAAGTGCTGTGTGGTTTTAGCCGCATGAAGAATTGATCGAGTGCAAACGTGTCACAATGAAGTACAAGAAACTTGCTGACAGTTTAGAGTGCACGATTTTCTTTTGATGTTCGTTATTGGTCTAAAACTTCAGAAATGAATAAGGTACGAAAATCAGAGAGAGAGAGAGAGAGAGAGAGAGAGAGAGAGAGAGAGAGAGAGAGAGAGAGAGAGAGAGAGAGAGAGAGAGAGAGAGAGAGAAGAGAGGGAGAGAGAGAGAGAGGTATATATTACATTATCCTCGAATTGCACAAACTATGAACATACTTTAACATTTCATCTGAATTGTGATGTAATGTATAATGTGTTGTAAAAAAAAAACCAGGAACAAAAATATTAAAGAAAAAAAAAGGAAAAAAAGAAAATTTCATCTCGTTCAGCTATTTTTACATTTCCATTGTAGTTTACATAACAATGTTCAGTAGAATTCAAGTTACACTACAAAAGAGAGCAAGAGATGGTTGACCATTAGGAAGCGGACCCCCCCCCCCCCCCCCCCACAGCGCTAACACTTCAGTGCAGACTGAGGCCCATTGCCATCATAAACAATTACTACACTCTCACCCACAATCGGTCAAACGGACTTCAAAACCGATAATCGGCAAAGCTTTTCACTGCATTTTACAGCCGCGAAGTTGACCATTGCCTCTGCATGGGCAATCTTCTCCCTTGGGTGTGACCACGCGGACAAGAGTGGACAATGTCCTTGGGGGTCATCATTGTCGCCCTCGTTAGCCCCCCTCGGCAACTTAACGCAGAACGTGTCCCGAATGACGGAAACTCGTCCGGCCACGCTCCGCATTTCTCATTGTTTCTAGCGTTAACTCATCTGCTTTTTATGGCTTAACGACACTGAACTCTAATCATGGAGCTACCTGAACTATTGTTCGGCCTTCCACTCTTACTGTGCCTCCGGGTGTCTCTAACGTGTGAAGGTGGGAAAGAGCGAGAGACCTCTCCATTCAATGATCTCAATCTCCATTTACTGGAGTGGAAACAGGGTAGATCCTGTTTTATCCTGTGGGAGTAACTTACAGGAATAGGTGGTAGTCAGTAAAACATGTTTTTGAGGACGACTCTGTTTCGAAAACTGTCTGGGGAATCCGCGATATATTCACAAATTACGACAATTTTAGACATTCTCAAAGCTCTTTTCTTCAAGTGCGGGAGGGGGGGGGGGATCAAAGCACAGTTGTCCTTTATGACCTCCTGGGAGTATTTCAGCTATTCCCCAAGCGGATAAACAACAATAATAACCAACCATTCCCCAAGAGCTTTTTCTCAGTAGGTGAAGATGAGGCACAACATTGAACATACGAAACCCACAGAGACCCAGCCTAAGCAGGATGATAGTATAATCGTATTCCCAAAAGCGCTTTTGTTCTGTTGCAAAACTCGCATGACGCCACGTGTTTCAATATTTGTCCCGGTAACCCGTAAGAGCGTGACGAGGCTTTGTCGATAGGACAGTGGAATCAGGTCCGCGAGGTGCGAGAAGTCAACGCGACTTTGAAGTCTCGGCAAACAATTATGACTAGCTCACTCTAAATAAGAGGTAAGTGACTGGAAGCTATGGCCGTAAAATCTCATTGAAGCAGTCTTTCATTCTTTTACTGCATTATCTTCTCTCATTGCATTGGCAAGTTCGTGCAATACTGTTCCGTGTAGGGTGGGCTGGCGGGCTCCCCAAGGTAACTCCCGATGGCCTTTTAAGGATTGATGGTTTATTCTCACTCTCTCGCGAAAATCTTGGATCTTCCTTTCTCTTTCCAAAGATCTGAAGTCGAATGCCGGCTGCGAAAACTAGTTTTTACAATGCTCCCGTGAGTATTTCAAAAATCTCAAGACACCGCCAGAAATGTCAGCAAGGAGAACGGAGCGACACAATGAATTGTTTTATGTATAGTTGGCTTGTGGCCTCGGTAAAAATTGAAGAGGTATTGAGTTGTCTTCGTTTAAAAAGAGATAAATGGTACATCTCAAAGGAGAGTATTTCTTTGAAGTCGCCGTCACCTTGTGTGTGTAATATTTCCTGGTCTCGTGTATTGTGTTATTTATTGGATCAGTTCAGCCTTTGTTGGTTTTTCCCCGGTGTACGCAATTTTGTTACTGTGAGTGTTTTTTGTTGGTGTTGTACAGCTTGAGAATATGAGCTGGTTTCGGAGACATATGCAACAAAGAACTCTCTTTGTCTCTGTCTCTGCATGCTGGTTTGAAACTGTTAAAAACATTGTTTTATAGCATGACAAAAGAAATAAGCTGTTTGTAGTAAACAACATAAAATATAATTCATACACTCTGTAGCTTTTAGTTTATTTTCATTCTTGGTTGTAAACCTTTACCGATCGACACAAATGAGATGAAAAATATAACAATAATGATTTATAATCTGTTTACAAAGGCTTACTAGGAATAGATTTGTTTTTATGAATCTTTCGGTTTCTTACTTCGTTCATGTGAAACGGTCACTGATTCCAAACTCATCTTATTCTTAGTGTTTATTTTTGTCAAAAAAGTAGAACATGTTTTTGTATATCACGCACTCCGCTGTGGACGACATGTTCGCATGTCTCTTCCCACAGGCATCAATCTACAGCAGAGAAAACAAATGTGTGCGTCTCATGTCGTGTGCATCAGACCATGTCCTCCCTTTTAACCATCACATCGTCGGGACGAAGTGGTTCTTCTTTGCTTTCACTGCCCCTCCCTTCTCACTCAGACTCCTTCAAAATGGAAACTGTTTTCACAACAACCTATCAAATCAATGGAGACCGCACAGCAACCAACAAAAACAAAGCTTCTCAAGCTGTTAATCAGGTTTGGGTTTGGGCGCCCCGATGTCTCGCGCGTGCTCTCGCGTTCGCAGCTTCGCCGAGACGAGAGGTGCGAACGTTGGAATAACATTGAATCAGCGAGTGAATACACCGTCTAACATATAATGAGATTGAAAAGGTGAAAGAGTTTGTTAAGAACGCGGGTACTTTTTTCCCCTGTTGTTTAAAGGTAAAAATGTTTATTAAAACAAACTACAGGCTGTTCCTGCTTATATTTCTTCTCGTTTGTATTTTTTTTTAATTTTAAGATGAAAATAAACGCAGAAGTAACAAGTCCTGTGATACACGTACGTTCCTTCCCCTATTGCAGAAATTATGAAATGCATATCCTAAGAATAATCATTTAAAAAACAGACACACACACACAAAAAACAAAGGTTACGTTAATAGAAAGTTGTATTAGTGGCAAAAACAACCAGGCACAACCATATCTGCGAAAGAAGTAATGATTGTAAAATCACTATAGGGAATGGCGTCGTCTTTAGTACATACACTTTCACTGATTACCATGTTGTCAACCTTGAGAACAGCTTTCTCACGGTTAGGGACGCGAGCTCGTCTTTTCCCATGGCCAAGTCAGCGTCCTTCGTTTTCCCAGGCCACCGTTTACCTCAGGGCTTCCACACTGATGGGACACTATAAACGACGTTAAAAAGGGACTTAAATGACCACAACAACCCAGAGCACTATTTGGACTGTGTTTAGGGCGCTTGACTCCACGTGTGAATCTAATTCTTCTTGTTCTTCTTGTTCTTGTTCTTCTTGTTCTTGTTCTTGTTCTTGTTCTTGTTCTTCTTCTTCTTCTTCTTCTTCTTCTTCTTCTTCTTCTTCTTCTTCTTCTTCTTCTTCTTCTTCTTCTTGTGTGAGATTGATATATAAAAATTATGATTAAAATTAAATTTCCGAAATCGTTTTAAAAACACTTTCATCTTATTCCTTGTCGGTTCCTGATTCCAAAAACATATAGATATGATATGTTTGGATTAAAAACACGCTCAGAAAGTTAAAACGAAGAGAGGTACAGTAAAGCGTGCTATGAAGCACAGCGCAACCGCTACCGCGCCAAACAGGCTCGTCACTTTCACTGCCTTTTGCACTAGCGGCGGACTACGGTCATTGTGAAAAAATGCAGTGCGTTCAGTTTCATTCTGTGAGTTCCACAGCTTGACTAAATGTAGTAACTTCGCCTTACGCGACTTGTTTATTTTATTATTTATTTTATTTATTTATTCACTTATTTGTTTGTTTGTTTTTAAATTGACGAATTGATCGTGCTTCAAAAATGCCTTCATTTTAAATTAAAAAGTTGTACAAGCACGTGAATTTAATATGCTTTCAAAGACACATAGGCCTATAATTAGTGAGTAAGTAAATAGAGATATATTGATATAAATACATAAACAGATAAAGAGATAAATAAACGGGGGGACAAAAAGAAATAATCGTTGAATTATCAAAACAGAACTTCGGTCTTTGTTTTCTTCTCGGGCTTTGCTTTATTTTTCAAGAACACAGACCCGATTTTGTTTTGTTTGAAACACTGCAGTTAATTGTGTTCTTAAATTCAATGACAACATAGTTTCCTGCAAAAATGAATGCATTGACTTTCCGCTCTCTAACTTTCACTCTCTAAAACTGGCATGTGGCAGAAACGGTAAATCGGGAGCACACAGTAAATAATTGATGTCTCGGCCCAGGGGTTGCGTTATCGTGTTATCGCCAACTCCGTGTCGCCACCTGTTGTAGTCTCGGCAAAATCTCTTAGTGACTCCACTGCTAGTTACTCCCCCTTTTCTCTCTGTAACAAGGCTTATTATCTCCCTTGGTCACAACATCTCTAAGAAAGAGGAAGAGGAGAAATACTGTCTTTTGTGTGAGATTGATATTTCAGCGGCAAAGGACTGTTAAATTGTTGTAGCTTTCAATTTGTAGCTTTAAAATGAAAATAATGATTGCAAGACAACAGTAACTTGCATTACCATTTAATGCATACACGAATTAATAAAAGTATAAATAAACCATTAAATAAATTAATTCATTCACCCTCCACACTTACAATAAATCAGACTTTGTTCATCTTTGGGAACAAGAATACCTATGCATTCTTCGACGTAATAAAGGGAAATATAATCAGCGCACAAAATCGAACATGAAAACCGAGACTGCGATAACTTCTAGCAAAACGTCTACATCTTCTTCCCTGTCAACAGTTAAAATCTTTAGATGGACACCAATAGCCAGTTGACATTACAACCATCAAGTAAGCTGCCCACTGATAACATTAACCGGACTCTACTGACCAATTTGTCACTTTAATCAGATAAAGGGGCAGACAATCCGCGGGTAGATTTCACTGAGCAGACGACAGCAAAGTTAAGACGGGAGCATGAGCTGACCAACACACCATCATGCCTCGCTTGTACAAGGGGAGACAATTCCTACGATTAAGTTGTACCGGAATTTAGATTCGGCTGCGATAATTTCGAGTAGACTGCCTTTATTAGTGAACGTCAGATCACCAGAAAAGTGACACCTGAATCATTGAAATTTTGTGACCGTCTGTCGATGACTGCCCGAGAATGAAAGGAAAACCGTCCAATGGGGGAAGAAAGAGGGGGTCCTCCTTATTGAGGCTTTGGCAACTGTTGACACCAAGGCACAGTAGTCTAATGAGGATGGGTTGAGCGGGCCAGGGTAGGGTGGGGTTAACAGGTAGTGAAGCGTGGACGACTGGGTAGATTCGATAGACTGTCCAAGGAGCTTTATTGATGAAATCGGAAGATTTAAATCCGATTGATAAATGCCACATCTGTAAGCCACTGAAATACCCCAAGTAGCGTCAGGACAAGCACCAACTATGAAAACCCCTTGTATGCCTGCCATTCGCCCTCTACACCCCACCCCGCTCTCTCTCTCAATCCGAAGGCGAGGGCTGGACGAAAAAAAGGCACAAATGTATTCTCATGCCAGAACCCTCGTAAATTGAGAATTGTAATGTTCCGGGAGATGTCAGCTCCCTTCCATCCCCAACACTCACCATCTCCCATCCACAACCAACCACCCACCCAAACATATCCACCCTCCTCACTCACCATACCTAACCACCCCATATTCCTTTCTCTCTCTCTCCAGACGTATGTTCCCCACCATCAAGGTGGCGGTCAACGGCCTGGAAGCCCACGCCAAGTACATACTCCTGATCGACGTGGTGCCGCTGGACGACTGTCGCTACAAGTACCACAACTCGGAGTGGGTGGTGACGGGCAAAGCCGAGCCCCACATGCCCGGCAGGCTCTACATCCACCCGGACTCGCCCGCCTCGGGCAACCACTGGATGAAGCAGCCCATCACCTTCCACAAGCTCAAGCTGACCAACAACAACCTGGATCAGAATGGACATGTGAGTAGAGATGCGATGTTGTGTGTGGGATGTGTTGCGGAGGTCTTGTTTTGTGATGTTATTGTGTGGTTTTTTTGTGGTGTAATAATTTTAGTCTGGTCTGGTCTGGTGTGGTCTGGTCTGGTCTGGTCTGGTCTCGTCTCGTCTCGTCTCGTCTCGTCTTGTCTTGTCTTGTCTCGTCGCATCGTAGTGTTGGGTTGTGGTGTTTCTTCTCATCTTGTCTCTTGTTTTCTCGTTTTGTCCTGTCGTGTCTCACCTCCTCTTGCATGCGTCGTTTGTACGTAACATCTGCTGTCAGTCCGTTTGACTCATCCATAATACCGCCCACAATTGTAATACATTTTGCCCAAATGCATTGACAGAAGTTTTCTTGGGGATGGTTGTGATAGCATTTTATTAAAGACACACTGACAATATTTACACCAGTACATTAGGACCGTTACGTGTTCCGGTAGAGAAAAAAAACCTATTTGAAGACAACAGCGTGACCTTTGAAAAGAAGCACGTTATAACCGTTTTACGGAAGAGAGATGGACTGTCAGCACTGGCCAATGGAGACGGATGACCTTGACGATGTCCTAAAGCAGGAGGGACAGCTCGCGCAGTCCTGGGGGGCTCGGCAGTCACGAGACTTGGCGAGGGGTCATCAGCCTGCGTGAAAAAGACAGAGCTAAACTGTGCGTTATGCCACTTGCTCCTCTAGCGCGCCCCCCCCCCCCCCCCCCCCCCTATAGCCCCCGCATTCTGCCTTCACCTCAAAAACAGCTAGCGTATCCTGTCCAAAGCTATGGCAGTTGTGCGTAT
>NC_090253.1:42261440-42271440 GCF_037325665.1 Littorina saxatilis | reverse complement strand
CCAGCAAAGGAAGTCTTTAAGATCTCTGTTCGGGAGACTAATGCGGAAATATTGGTTCGGAGTTTGGCACCGGACTTGGCGGGGATGGGACCGAGAGTGATAAATGGCTTGAGCGTGATAAATGTAGGAGGCGCGGACAGTAATGAAAATGTGTCGTCGCTGTCGCTGACGCCGGCGTCCGTTGGGAATGTCGTGGCGTGCAGATTTCTAACACTTACACACACTGAGCCGGTGCAGTTAAGAGACGAAGAAAGAGTGGGTAAAAACTAAAAGGTAAACATAAAAAAGACAACGAACGAAACTGAGAATTGCGAAATAGGAGTGGAACGTTGAATGCAAATATGAACAAATATGATAACCAAAAGAAAGACAGACGGAAAGAAAACAGGAACAAAGAATTAACAAACTCATTTATCTGAGACAAAGGGATAGGAGAGAGAGAGAGAGAAAGAGAGAGAGAGGGGGAGGGAGGAGGAGAGACAGGAAGTGAGGGTGAGTGAGAGAGGGAGTAAGAGAAAGAAATAGATAGAGAGGTGGGGGGGGGGGGGGGGGGGGGGGAAGAGAGACTGAGAAAGAGAAATTTGATTTGATTTAGGGTGATCTGCTCTTCGTTAAACTGAGAAATAATAGCATTTAACTTTAACAAACAAACAACTTTAAATCTTGCATTTAACAATGACATCGTTTACCACTAGCATGAAATGGGACATCTGCAGTTTAAAGTAACACGTACGAGAACGGCTGTCGACGTGTAATCTTTCTATTTACGATGACACAATTCTCGATTCTCTCCATATTTGAGTTAATTGACTGTGAACCGATTGTTCTTTTGGATGGAGCTGCTACAGCTTTCTTCTTCCTTTTAGCAGATTCTTTTGGGGGCCGAATTACACACGCGGCATATGGTCGCGACGATTAGGACGTTGTAAACTCGAAAAGGCGTTGACAGCGCTTTTAAGCCATTAACAATGTTGATGAAACCGTCTCATTCTCTGATCTCTTCCTCCCTCCATTTATGCTTTTCTCCTTCTCCTTAATTTAAGATTGATGGATTTGTTTCCGTGATGGTGTTCACAAAAGAAAGGTATTTGTGCACCAAAAGGTACCACGGGACCTAATCCGGCGTCTGGTCCTTCTGTTGCGTAAGTTCTTGGGTTTGATTTTGACTTCTCTCTCGCTGTCTCTCTGTATCTCTCTCTCTAGCTCTGTTTGTCTGTCTCTATATCTGTCTGTCTAGTTTCTTTCTCTCCCTCTTTATCTCTTTTCTCTTTTCTTTCTCTCTCTTCTTTCTCTCTCTCTCTCGCTCTCTCTCTCTGCTGATACCTCAGCACTCAAGTTGTTTTATTATGGTCATATTTTACCTCATCTGAATTATGCATCTACACTTTGGGATGGTTGTGGCGATGTTCACTTTAAAAAAGTCAATTCTCTTCACCGTCGCGCAGCTAAACTTATCATGCCGGGTCCACAAACATCAACAGATCAAAAGCTTAGCAGCCTTAATTTTCTATCACTTAAAGATCAATTATTATTTAATAAGGCTCTTTTAATGTTTAAGGTACAAATAAACGAGACCCCACAGTACATGCGATCATTATTTCAGAAAGCAACAGACAGATATGGCTCAAACAAATTAATTTCCCCGCTACCCCGTATTGATTTATATAAAACCAGTTTAGCGTTTTCGGGCTCAACAATTTGGAATTCGCTACCATGTGAGATAAAGGGGTCAAGCACGATTAAACACTTCAAATCGCAGCTTCGCAAATATCTGTTGTCACGAACAGTTACATTCTGAAGCTGTTTCTAGCAAGAATGCATTGCCGCTATCACTAACCTCTATATATTTTGTTGATTATGATAATGATGTCGACGATGATGATGATGATGATGTTGATGAAGTTGTTGTTGTGTGTGTGTGTCCGTGTGCGTGTGTGTGTGTGTGTGAGTGTGTGTGTGTGTGTGTGTGTGTTTGTGTGTGTGTGTGTGTGTGAGTGTGTGTGTTGTATTGAGTGCGAACGTGATTGTAGGCATGCGGCGCGCGTCAGTGTGTGTGCGAGTCGAATTTTCTTTTCCTTTGTATTATCTTGACATACATGTACATTTCAATGTTCTATTATGCATTATGTAGTCGTATAGGTAATGTTGTAATTAGTAATACTGTATGATTGCGATTGACAATTGTCCTTTTATTGTCTTTATCTTTATGTCTTAGTTTAGCAGGGACAGATTGTAAGACTAGGCGTGAGCCTAAAATCTCCATCCTTGAGTAATAAAGTTCGTTCGTTCGTTCGTTCGTTCGTTCGTTCTCTCTCTCTCTCTCTCTCTTTCGCTCTCTCTTTCACACACTCTCTCGCTCTCTCGCTCTCTCTCTCTCTCTCTCGCTCTCTCTGTCTTTCGCTCTCTCTCTCTCTGTCTTTCGCTCTCTCTCTTTCACACACTCTCTCTCTCTCTCTCTCTTTCACACACTCTCTCTATCGCTCTCTCTCTCTCTCTCTCTCGCTCTCTCTCTCTCTCTCTCACGTTGTTGTCCTTTCTATCTCTCACTCGCTCTCTCTTTTGCTCTCTCTCTCTTTCGCTCTCTCTCTCTCTTTTGCTCTCTCTCTTTCGCTCTCTCTCACTCTCTCTGTCTTTCTCTCTCTCTCTCTCTCTCTCTCTCTCTCTCTCTCTCTCACTGCTGCTGTCCTTGTCTCTCTGTCTCTGTCTCTTTCTTTCCCTCCCCCTAGTCTACCCAGGGGAGGTATCATAACGGAGCAGCCCTGGGGGTGGGACAAGGAGGGACGGAGGGGGCGGGTCCAATGATAAGAGACTCATTGCCCACTAATTCCAGCTCTCGCTCAACGCTCGGACAACGCTCAATTTACTGCTCCGCTGTCTCGGCAACCCCTTCGTCGCCAGTTCAGTTCATTTCAGTCCTCAAGGTTGATGTGACATTTTTCGCGTTGATGTATTTGGTGAAATTGTGACGACGATTTTGTTTTTGAAAGATCCTTGTTTCTGAAGTAATTTGAAGGCAATGCAAGTCTGTGGAAAGACATGCAAAATCATAAATAGTTCTATTGGTACAACAACAAATATTGACTTTTTTTCTTCTTTTCTGTTCACGGGATGTTTTTGTGTTTGGTTTTAGGAGGATTCGAGAACAATGCATATTTTCGGTGTATCCGTTCAGTTCAATTCTTTTCAGATACTCACACCAGATTATACGGCCCTAAATCTTGTCTTTGTTTTCTAGTTGGTAATGAAGACAAGTCGAGCATTACTTTAAAAAAAAGTTTTTCTCTAGATGTCGATAAAAGCATGGGCTGTCACCTCGTTTTCTACTGATCATGTATTGGCCGTCGAATGGACAACATCATTATACTACGTCTTTCGATACTTACTGTCTTTGTCATTGTGATTTACTTGTGCACTTCATCTTAAACCTGTATAGTCTGCATGATTTTGTTGGCCAAGACAGCGCCCTTTTTCTGCTGTGAGCACTGCCACCGTGCCGACACGACATAACGGTACCAGCAGTGCCCCCTGTGTCCCTAGAGACGCCTTGATAGTGCTGTGGCAGTATCAATGTCAACGCTGCCCAGCGGCTGCCGGCTGAACCACTCACATCGCTCATTGCACAGCAATCTGCTTCGTCGTTTTGTTTGTGTCGCGTGGCGAGTCGGCCTTAAACGAAGAGCTCTCTGCTGCCCCCCCCCCCCCCCCACCCCCGTCCTTGCCGCCCTGTCCTTCTGCCCATAATCGTGTATTACTTTTTAAACACAGCTCATAATCACAAACGCATGTCCAAGCAGCATATTTTTTAAGCTGTGGAACTTGAAATGAAAGAAAAAATAAATCAATCATTAATCAATTAATCAATCAATCAATCAATCATTAATCAATCAATCAATCAATCAGTCAATCAACAAATTCATCCATCCATTCATCCATCCATCCATCCATCCATCAATCACGGATAAATATTCACTTAGGAACTCTTTTGCAAACCAGTGTACACAAATAGCAGATTTCCTTCGACTAAGCTTTACACGGTAGGGTAAATAATATTAATTGAACTTTGGTTGCTGAAGCACACAAATTTTCATCGAAACAGCATGTGCCTTCCCACGGGGCAACAATGAAACGCGACCAGATGTATATTACCGCTATAATAGCGATTTATCTGAAAAGAATTGTAAGCAAAGGATACTTAAAAAGTACCCCTTTGCTCTACTGCGCAACAAAGATCTGCATGGCTAGTTGCATTACAGCGCATAACCAAAGAGAAAGTTTCGGAAATGATAGGAAAAGAACAGTAGTCGGGCTGTATCAGTTCCGAACATGAAAAAGCTAACAGCCAAGAAGACAAACGACGATCGTAGTTTCCTTTAACGATTGAGTGAGACTTGGGCTCGGAGCTATCGGTTGAAAACGGTTAAAAGCTAACGGCCATGCCCCGAGTTGTTGCCATGTTCCAGCCAGTCTCTAGAGTGTCTCGATGTCTGCTGCAGAAAGCTTTGGTCCTATCATCTCCTCTCCGCCCAAATGGATGGAGCCTCCCTTGGGATTATCTGTCGACAAGCTCCGGTGGATGAATGCTCCCCCCCCCCCCCCCGACCCTCACCCTATTTCCACCCCCCCTTTCCCATCTCACCCCTCTTTGCCTCATTTTCCATCCCTGGTACAAGCCATCCCCTCTATCCGATTTTAGTTCTCTTGCCCCCTTTCGACTCTTTGCTTTTTGCTTCATGTTTCTGATCAAGTTAGTTTGTTTCTCAAACATTGACCTCAGTGATTTTATCTCACACGGTACGTATTCATGTCGACATGACCGATGCAGAATAGGAGGACGAAGGAGTAAGGGTAAAAATAATGTTTGATTTGCAGTTACATCAATAATTATACTTGATTAACTGCAAATCCAATATGTTACGCTTACTCCTTCTACTTATGTTTATCCATGCAAACCCTTAGAGGCTACTTTAGCACTAACTGTAACTTTGGTAAAGAAGATAACGTGTTCACTGTATTGATAGAAAATCTAAAGTAGATCAACACTTGCAATAACACATTCGCCGCTGCTCTCTCCCCCCCCCCCCCCCCCCACACACAAATACATGGAAAAACACAACCCGCAGACAAGCAACATTATACCCACAGTCTTATTTTCTGGGTTTTTTTCAAATGACAAAAGCGCATCCTCCAGAAAGATGGAAAACAAAACGTTTATAAATCACCGCCCTTGACGCGAAGAATAACAAGAATTAAACGAGAATGCCCTCACGCGTGTAACCTAGCTGTCACGAGGGAGCTTCTGTCACATTTTGCTGCAATCCCAGTATTATCTTTAACCCTGTCCTTTTTTGCGAGTGTGGATGAATTTTGCAGACTGGGTGTATGTCATAATGTTACACAGAAACAACATTACAACGCTGAGTAGTTAGGGTTATGGTTTGCTTCCTAGTTTGATACAACATTTAGCTACTAGATTGATTGAATTTATTTAATCAATTCATTATCAACAAAAAAAATTTTTTAAATTAATTTATTAACTTATTAATTTATTTGTTTATGTATTTATTCATGCATTCATCTATCTATCCATTTATATATTTATTTACGTGTTCATTTATTCATTTGCTTATGATTTATTTATTTGTTTATTTATTTATGTATTTATGTATTTATTTATTTATTTATTGATTGATTGATGTGATCATTTTATTCATTCATTATTATACTTATTTATTTACGTGTTTCTGTGTTCATTCATTCATATATCTGTTAGTTTATTTATGTGTTCGTTTAGTCATTGCTTTATTCATTTATTTACTTATTTAATATCATTATTCGTTCATTTATTTATTGAAGCAGCTGAATCTTATAACTCTTAAGTTTGTTCCCTTCGGAATGCAGTAGGGTTTTAAGAACCGTTTCACAGAAAGTGCAGAAAGTTACCTCTCAACGGACCTTGGGGTCTAGCCTATTCTTCTTTAGTCGGTGCACTGTGTGTGTTTGATGCAACAGTAAATCTGCGCAAGGTAGCATTGTATACCCCTGTAATGTGCCAAATACTTGATACTGTAGACTTAGTAGTTGGCCCACAAAATGTCATTTTAATTAACTGTTAGGAAAGTCTACACACGATCAAAGGCCCTTGATGGTAGGGTAGAGTGCCTTTGTGGAATGAAAAGTGGATGGAGTTACTGTTCTTACAATGTATGTGAGGGAGATGAGTCCCCTGTCTAACACTGCATGAGGGGGATGGGGGGTTGGGAGGGGGGGGGGGGGGGGGGGGGGTAGGGGCCGAGTGAGACAGGCTCACAACGGAGTAGGCAAATTCACGCTGACTGATAGACAAACGAGCAGACAGGCTGGGGCACTGGCGCACTGGCGGTCAGACAGACAGACACAGACAGACACACACACACACACACACACACACACACACGCACGCACGCACCTAGGTACGCACGAACACACGTACAGACACATTTAGGTCATCCTCGAAATATGTGGCGTTTGTGCTCGCTTACTTGCAATCAGTGGTTACTTTACTGTTCACTTTGAATTTAAAGTCATTGGGTTTGTTTTGCCAGCTGACGGTTTTGTCTAGTCAACTCAATTCAAATGTAAATATACCCGTTCAATTAACAGCAAATCGGAACAAAAACTAAAGCAATACAAAACAAAACGAAGCAAAAAATAAGTACGAAACACTCACGAGCGTCGGTCCCTGTTTAATATGCAAATTTATGCAAACTCTAGTCGGGGTTAAAATTCCGTTTTTGTTTTCACTGGAAGAGGGTGGAAAGCGGGGTGGATAATCAAGGGTTAGATTACACGGGGGTTTCACCCGGAGGGGTTTGGGGGGAACAGATGGCCCACCCCCTCCCCTGCGACCGTTTCGGGTGTAATTAGATTCTCCTCCGTCTGTTCTGATGGCTACGCGTTTTGCTCCCTAAATGGCCAACAGTCTGTTGGTAATAATGATTTGTGTCGTTGTGGAGTGCTTGATGGTTGTGACTGCTGGCTGGATATAGCTCAGTTGGTAGCGCGCTGGATTTGTATTCAGTTGGCCGCTGTCAGCGTGAGTTCGATCCCAGGTTCGGCGGAAATTTATTTCACAGAGTCAACTTTGTGTGCAGACTCTCTTCGGTGTCCGAACCTCCCCCCGTGTACACTACATTGGGTGTGCACGTTAAAGATCCCACGATTGACAAAAGGGTCTTTCCTGGCAAAATTGCTTAGGCACAGTTAATAATTGTCTACCTATACCCGTGTGACTTGGAATAATAGGCCGTGAAAGGTAAATATGCGCCGAAATGGCTGCAATCTACTGGCCGTATAAAATTTCATCTCACACGGCATCACTGCAGAGCGCCTAGAACTGTACCCACGGAATATGCGCGATATAAGACTCATTGATTGATTGATTGATTGATTTCTTGAGCTTTGATGTTCCCCATCCTCTGTGCGGTTGCATGCACTAAAGCATCGTCTGTGCCCAATGTGTGCGCAATCCTCATCTCTTATATCTCTTTAATGAATCTCTCTTATTTATCTGTGTCTCTGCGTGTTTATGTATTCATTTATTTGTTTATGTTTTTATATATGTATGTATATATGTATTTATATATTTATTTTGTCATACTTTTCTTAATTTTTCCTGACTTGTTAAAATCCCTTTGATAAGATGTGTTCCCCTCTGTCATCAAACGCATTTGTGCTTACAATAAACAACAACATAATATATATGTGCAGTTATATACAGTGTATTTGTGTTGTAGTAATTAATCATACATTTATGGTTTCTTAATATTTTGTATCCGTAGAATTTAATAACAAAATGTGATAAGCTTATTATTTTTTATTTATTGTGTGTGTGCGGGTTATGTGTATGTGTGTGTGTGTCTTGTTGTTTTTTTGGTACGTGCTTCGTCGTCGCCCATTATGACATCCGCCTAACTATTGATTAATTAATTTATCTACTCATTTATTTATTCATTTTAATCAATCACGCTCAAGAATATTCGTTTGTCAGTAATTAAACGTTCCAACAACATACCTTTCTTGGGTTTTTTATTCTGAATTTTGGAACGTTAGCAGTCTATTTGTTTTTTGAATTTAAAAAAACTGCGTTAGTTAATCATTTTTAAAAAAATATTTTGTGTTTGCAGATAATCCTGAACTCGATGCACAAGTACCAGCCCCGCGTGCACGTGGTACAAGCCAACGACATATTCACCATGAGGTGGACCACCTTCAACACGTACGCCTTTGAGGAGACCTCCTTCATCGCCGTCACTGCCTATCAGAATGAACAGGTTAGTGGTGCAAGCTGTTTGTGTCACTTTTTGTCATGTCTGAGAGTTTGGTCTAAGTAAAGTCTATGTGTATGAGCAAACGTGAAAGTTTCAGGTCTTTGGTGCCCCGGTTTGAGTGTGAGTGTGTGTATGTCTGTGGCGAATGGTTAGTGGTGCAAGCTGTTTGTGTCACTTTTTGTCATGTCTGAGAGTTTGGTCTAAGTAGAGTCTATGTGTTTGTGCAAACGTGAAAGTTTCATGTCTTTGGTGCCCCGGTTTGAGTGTGAGTGTGTGTATCTCTGTGGCGAATGGTTAGTGGTGCAAGCTGTTTGTGTCACTTTTTGTCATGTCTGAGAGTTTGGTCTAAGTAAAGTCTATGTGTTTGTGCAAACGTGAAAGTTTCAGGTCTTTGGTGCCGCGGTTTGAGTGTGAGTGTGTGTATGTCTGTGGCGACTGGTTAGTGGTGCACGCTGTCACTTTTTGCCATGACTGAGTGCTTTGTTTAGTTGAACAACACGCCGCGTGTGAGCAAAAGTGAGACTGGTGCTGGTTGAAGGTCTGTGGTGATCCTTTGCAGTTGTTGCTGTGGATGACTGTGTATAATTCGTGGAGCATTTATTTATTTTTTACACCCCCGGTATAGGGGTGTGTATAGGATTCGGTCGATGTGTTTGTTTGTTTGTTTGTGTGTTTGTGTGTTTGTGTTCGCATATAGATCTCAAGAATGAACGGACCGATCGTCACCAAACTTGGTGAACAGGTTCTATACATTCCTGAGACGGTCCTTACAAAAATTGGGACCAGTCAAACACACGGTTAGGGAGTTATTGGTGGATTAAGATTCTACAAGGACTTATAGAGGGACATATTAATGGTCAAAGGGAAATAACCTTCTCAGTTGGTGGCAGTGAGAATGGTAAGGACGGGGGTGTTTTTCCTACCTCGGAGGAATTTCTTGTTGTTTCTTTGTTTATTGGTTTGTTCTTCCTTCCTTCCTTCCTTTCTTTCTTTGTTCTTGGTGTTCTGGGTTTAAACGCGCTTTTCATTGCTTGAACAGAAACACATGTTGAGCAGAAATTGAACACGAACACATGAAGGAACAATAATAACAAAGACAAATTCAACAATTCTTTATACCCTACTTCGTCATCCTCTTCTTATCTATTTCTTTCTCCTCATTATTTGGTCGAATACGCTTTCTCGTTCTGCAACCAAGTCCAACAAGAATTGCAAAAACAAAGCCACACCTGCACCGAAGCCTTACATTGTGGTCAGTCGGGCGGCTGTATACCTTATTCAGTATTAATGATTCTGGCATTTACGACCAGAAGCAGATGGACCATGAGAAGTCCAGTCATTGCAGGCAATAGCCCGGGAAATTGGAATTGGCCGAGTAAGAATGGCAATTAGAAATTTGCACATTTTGTGCCTTTTGAATTCACGAGAAAAAAATTACAGAAATTATCCCAAAACTCAAATACAGACTAGTGAAACGTACCAGCATCTGTAACTGTGCTTTAATCCCGTCCTTAGTTCAGCTCGAATTCTTTTCACCCAAAACTCATTGCTAAAGCTTCGTACGGCCAGCTTCGCGAAATATACATCGCGTGATCGACTTCGCCCGGTTAATTTGAGGCTTCACATTCCTACCTTGCACATCATTTTTCGTGACGCTTGGAAAACGCAGGTTGGTTTAAGCGTGTTTTTATTAA
>NC_090253.1:42241440-42256440 GCF_037325665.1 Littorina saxatilis | reverse complement strand
TAGCACTTGAACCCACCACCTAGGTTAGGAAAGGGGGGAGAAAATTGCTAACGCCCTGACCCAGGGTCGAACTCGCAACCTCTCGCTTCCGAGCGCAAGTGCGTTACCACTCGGCCACACACATGCACCACGACCCTCGTCTCGATTCCCCCTCTATGTTAAAACATTTAGTCAAAACTTGACTAAATGTAAAAATACACTGATGCATAATTATGCACGCGTATACAAATGCATGCGCCCCCGGACGCATGCCCACATCCCGCAAACCTGTTGACAATGGTAACGATTGCAACAGCTGTCTTTTTGTCTACAAGTAGACTACGAATAGCATGTTGCTGAAATATTGCTGTCCTAACTTAGTTTTCATGGGTTCTTCTTTTGCTTTGCTTTTGTTCATGTTTTTATCTGTCGAGTGGTCCATTCCAGTCTAGGATTGTGCAATGTTTAGACATTAGCAAACGCATACGTATAGTGGTTCATTTTTGTTCCTCGAGGTTTTGTAGAATTTGGAAAGTCTGAGGCGATCTCGATCTCTTCGCCGTTTTACGTGTTGCACGTGACGCCTGGTGATGAGGCGAAAGGAACAACAGAATTGATGGGGTCTGTCCTCGACCATTTCTCGATCTAACCTGATAATCTTAATGCCTTGAAGACTGATGAGGGGTGGGAGAGAGAGAGAGGGGGGGGGGGGGGGCGGGGGGCGGGAAAGAAAAAAGATCCTAATGTAATGTGCAAGTGTGCAAAAAAGGGATGCTACTGTGACCTTTTCCATCCAGCTTCTCGATCTAATTGCGATGTTGTTAATGCTTTTAAGACGAGGGGGCACACCTAGCAGGCGACCATACACATACAATTTGCGAGTCCTCACGGTCTACAAGTGGTGCTTCCTTCCCTTTTTCCAACCGTCCGAAGGCGATGATGATAATGCTTTTCAGACGAGAATGCTCTCAACACAGGCGAGAATACTGATGCAATTTCCAAAAGGTTTGGGTCTATCATTGGCGCTAGGATTACTTTCTCGAACCGTCTAAAGGCGTTCATGTTGATGCCTTTGAGGTCCCAAACCAGGCGAGAATACTGATGCAATTTCCAAGAGGTTAGGGTCTAGCATTGGCGCTTGGATTACTTTCTCGAACCGTCTAAAGGCGTTGATGTTGATGCCTTTGAGGTCCCAAACCAGGCGAGAATACTGATGCAATTTCCAAGAGGTTAGGGTCTAGCATTGGCGCTTGGATTACTTTCTGGAACCGTCTAAAGGCGTTGATGTTAATGCCTTTGAGGTCCCAAACCAGGCGAGAATACTGATGCAATTTCCAAGAGGTTAGGGTCTAGCATTGGCGCTTGGATTACTTTCTCGAACCGTCTAAAGGCGTTCATGTTAATGCCTTTGGAGGTCTCAAACCAGGCGAGGATACTGATGCAATTTGCGATAGCTTTAAGGTCCAGATAACGCTACTTTCACGAACTCAGCTCCCAGGATCCGAAGCCCTGGGTGACAGCCCCGATGCCTCCGCGTTATACTTTGAGGTGAAGGTGTAAGTCGTGATGCCTTGGCCACGGGGATCTGCGAGCGGAGGCGATGGTTCCAATGCCTCGGCAATTACCTCGACAGGTCGAGGTGCTTCCCAAGCCGAGAAATTCGGCACTGCTGGTCCTAGCATCCCCTTGTAAAGTGCTCGGGATGGCTTGGCTTGGGGGTCCTAGGAAAACATTTTGGGCCTCATCATTTATGCAGCGTTGTTACGATTCGAGGGGAAAACTGTTTAAATTGAGTTCAGCTGTTTTTTTCTCCCTTTACATATTTTTTCCTTTTATTCTAGGTTTGTGGTGGTGGTGTTGGTGGTGGCGGTGCATAGGGGGGGGGGGGGGGGGGTTGAAGCATGGGCGAGGGAATTTTAGTGAGACGTGTTTGTTAAGTGCAACGCCGGAGCTGTTCCAGAGAATTGGCCGAGTTCTTTTCCGAACTGGAGATAAAAAGTCACGCTGAAAGTGTAGATGAAAAACGAGCGGCTTGCCAATCCTGACGCAAAGGACATCAAGAGGACACACATAACCAGTATCTGCAGTCTCTTAATTTTACCGCCGTTTATTTCTTCGTTCCTTTGATTTCCTGCTTCCATCATTTGTTTCTTGAATATTTCGATCTTGTTTCCTTCGCTTCACTGATTCGTTCATAATCCATTCGGTTCATACATTTATGTAAGCTCAAAAACAATTACTCGCTTACGCGCGGACAGACAGACACACGCATGCACGCACGCACTAACGCACGCACACAGACAGACACAATTTATCTCATACACACACACACACACACACACACACACACACACTCACACTCACAGACAACCCTAACCACATACACACGCACGCGCGCACGCACGCACACACACACATGTACACACACACGCACACATACACACGCACGCACGCACGCACACACACACACACACACACACACACACACACACCAGCACCCATCAGCAACACAAACAGTGCCTAGCACGTGAAACAAAAGAGACGAGACAAATTTGTAGTCCGTGTTTTCAATCAGAGCGGGGCTGTATCAAATATTGAGGCTTTGCCGAGAGCTGGCTCCTTGTTCTGCTGCTGTTCCTGCCTCCGCTGATGGATGGCTTTCCCAAGGGGATGCTTGTCTAATGACACGCTTCAATTTGCTTTTGTCTGTGTCGCGAGACGATGGTGTGCGAGAATGAGTGAGACGTATTAGTGGTAAGGCGTTCGCCCCGTGATCGGGAGGTCGTGGGTTCGAACCCCGGCCGGGTCATACCTAAGACTTTAAAATTGGCGTCTGGCATTATGGGGTTAGTGCTAGGACTGGTTGGTCCGGTGTCAGAATAATGTGACTGGGTGAGACATGAAGCCTGTGCTGCGACTTCTGTCTTGTGTGTGGCGCACGTTATATGTCAAAGCAGCACCGCCCTGATATGGCCCTTCGTGGTCGGCTGGGCGTTAAGCAAACAAACAAAACAAACAAACAAACCAGTGAGACGTATTGACCGTTTGTAAAAAGTTATGCAAATTGGCCGCCATTGAAAATGCGGAACGAATGAGCTGAATGTTTTGACTTGAGAGGAAATATGGACTGCCCATTTCACCTGATACTTAAGACGCACGTGCCACGGTTCTCTGAAATATGATTACAAACATGGTACATAAGGTCAGTTGCAGAAATGAGAAAAAAGTGCAAATTCGACCAAACGCCTGAAAAAAACATAGTTATAACGGACATTGGTAAACTTGTATTTATTATTGAATTGAAGGTATTTACGCAATGGCAATGACCAAAATCAAACTTATAGTGCACGAGTACATGAGTTGAATCATTCAATTTCTTTTTCTTTGTTTTTAGATCACGCAGCTCAAGATAGACAACAACCCCTTCGCCAAAGGTTTCCGTGACAACGGGATGGGCAGAAAGTGAGTGATCCGACATTAATGCGGCGTGTGTATGTGTAGGACAATGCAACCCCCTCCCCCTTTTTTGTGTGAAAAGAGGATCTGAAAAGGCAAGATTTTAAAATTGGGAGAAGTCTTAAATTGGGGTGGTGTGTCTTGAAAGGGAGATTGTACTGTTTAGGGAATAAATATATGTTTAGTTGTAAGGCAAAAAAAAAGGTCTGTTTACGGTAACATAGGGTGAAAAAATAGGGTCGGTAGGTCGGCTTTTTTTTTCTTTTTTTTTCTCCATTTTTTTTCTTTTTTTTTCTCCCCTCTCTATGATGTTTCACAGTTCATTTCTTCTCATCAATCCCTGTTTTTGCCCAACATAACTATAAACAGTACTTTGAGCTTACCTCCCTTCTGTCGTCTGCTGTTTGAGCGCAAACAGCTCTATTTTGGATGCGTTTTTGGTTTTTTTCAGACGATCCAAAAAAAAGATTAGGGTCGGGCCTAAAAACTAGGGTCGGTCGGGTTACCGTAAACAGACCTATTTTTTTTGGGCCTAATATGTGAATGTACATCATGTCGTAGTTCTGTAGTAGCGCATTTGGCATCGTCTGTCCATTTCTTATACTGTTTGCATTCATTACACGTGTGTCTGTATTTATAGTCCAATTTCTGACACAAAAGAGGTTAACAAAAATATTTACAGTATTTTTTTTCTCTCCTGTTATCAATGAAGTTGAACGAATGTTGACATTAAAAATGTATTTATATGATTTGTGTACGCGTATCTGTCTAACTGTCTGTCTGTCTGTCTGTCTGTCTGTCTGTCTGTCTGTCTGTCTTTCTCAGTAACTGTCTGTCTGTTTGTCTGTCTGTCTGTCTAGGGCAATTTGTACTAACCAAATGTGTCTGTCTGTCTGTCTATTTGTCTATCTATCTATCTGTCTTTCTGTCTGTGTCGACCCTACCTCAGTGAATATATTGTGTCTCTCCGTCCTATCATGCAGGCAGCCTGTTTATCGTTGTATCTGTTTATTCATCTATAGGAACTCTGTCTTGTACAGGGACCACCGCCTGCCGATCAAGCGACCCGGAGAGGAGGGAAGCTGTCACGAGAAAGGTGAGAATCAGTCCACTTAGTCTAATCTTCTTTCATTTCTTATATTTTCTGTTGATATAGAATTGTATGTCTTTAGTTTTGTTAGTGTTCGTGTCTCTGATCACCTATCTGCGGGTCGGTAACGGCAGTGCACCAGTATGAGGTTGCCTGTCTGTCTCAATGTCTTCTTGTCGGAAAAGATCGTGTAAGTCCATGTCAGAGATCGGTGGAAAATAGAAACACGAAAATACCAAGCATGCATCCCCCGAAAGCGGCGTATGGCTGCCTAAATGGCGGGGGAAAAACGGTCGTACACGTAAAACACACGTGGGAGTTTCAGTGCACAAAGGAAGAACTGCTGGTATCTCTACGTGTTCGGCGTCCCATTGTTCCGTCAGTACACCACTCGCGGTCTATGTGTGTACAACAAAAACAAGAAATTTCTTCGAGGTAGGAAAAACACCCCCGTTGGTCAAAGGGAAATAACCATTCTCACTGCCGCCAACTGAGAAGGTTATTTCCCTTTGACCATTAATATGTGCCTGTATAAGTCCTTGTAGAATCTTAATCCACCAATAACTCCCTAACCGTGTGTTTGACTGGTCCCAATTTTTGTAAGGACCGTCTCAGGAATGTATAGAACCTGTTCACCAAGTTTGGTGACGATCGGTCCGTTCATTCTTGAGATCTATATGCGAACACAAACACACACCCAAACAAACAAACAAACAAACACATCGAGCGAAACCTATACACACCCCTATACCGGGGGTGTAACAACAGAAACCAGGGGGAAAGTATACAGAAGGGCCATACAAAAACACTTTCTCACTCCACCGCCTCAAATGCAACTTGATGGATTCGATTTGCTTTTTGCTGCTTGGCCGACATTTACACGGCGGAGACAACTTGTCGATTTGTTCGGTTTTCAGGTTTTTTGCTTCTTTGGCGGCGGAAGCGGTGACAGTGCGCATGCGCAGATTGAATTATGGGGCATTTTACTTTCTGAAAATGTCGACTGTGCTTTTCGCTCGTTCCCTTAGCCCATATTTTTTTTCCCTCGCGTGAGAATTGCATTAAAAATCGGTTCCACTTTTGTGCCTCTGATCCATTTGTACCGGGCTTGAAGTGAAAATGTTGACGTAATTGTTTTTGTTTTTTATTTGCTCCCGGGTTTTGTGCCATTGGTTTTTTTTTCTGTTTCTAAGTTTTTTAAAACCTTTTTTCTTTTCTTTTCTTTTCTTTTCTTGTTGTTCTTTTCTTTTCTCGTTGCAGTTGTTGAACTGTTTTTATGACGAACAAGAAAAAGAAGAACTTTGTTTGGGTTTTTTATGCAAAGAACTTTTGAAAAGAATAATACAGGCGTGAAATCCTGGGCGGATTTTTTGTTTGGAATCATACATTCTACTCACTTCTTCCTTTCATATTTGTGTTTATTTATGTTTTTGTTTATTTGTTTTGTGTGATTAATTGGCAATGGGGAATATCGGCTGTGCACCTTGGTATGCTGCTGAAATCTTATTTTTATCAAAAAGTAATACATATAGGCCAGAAAAAGGCATATACTTGTTCCTTTCTTGAGATTCCAAAAACTTTTTAACCTAAACCACCAAAGAACATGTTTGTCGACGGAAAGAAACTAGACAACTGAGGGTTTGCTAAAAAAACAAGAAGAGTAGGCGAGTCCGAAACAAAAATCACAGTAGTACCTTTAAAAGTCCGAGCACTGAAACCTGACAACCGTAATGAAATGACCTAGTGAGAACCGCAACACATTGTCTTAACACCAACTACCATAGCAGTGGCCAACACGAACAGACAGGTTACAGTTTTCACCAACACCCTGGTCCAGCACAAAGTTGCTAGACGCCTTCTTTTATTTGAAGAATTGGAGAGGCAGAGCTCAGTAAGCTTAACACTTTACCCCAAAACACTAACTACGATTTCAACACCAACTTCTACCACAACGTGACTGACCAACTAGAACGGACAAGTGACAGTTTGAAGTAGCACCCGGTTTCAACGCAAAACTCGCTTTTCTTTAACTTTCAAAGAAAAGGCAGGGCTTTGGAACAAGTAGTGTAATAAGTAGAACTTGGGGGAGACAGGTCGAGGCGGGAAGATAGACAGGCAGGTAGCAGATGTAGCCATGTTTCACAGGCCCCTGACAGCCGCCAAAGACAAAGCCTAGATTTCTCCACACCGTCACCGCCAAAACGCACGCTTTTTCCGGGGGGCCAAATTCCGACGCCCTCACCTAGCAGCCCGGAGACCGTCTCTCTGGAGATAGTGGCAAGAATGAGTCGGTGCTGGCGGTGATATGATTAGCCGCTTCCCCCCTGAAATATTGATGAGGCGGGAGTAATTAGATGGGCGAGAGGAGGATGGCGGGGAACATTTCTCACACCTCGGCCTCGCCGGTAAATTGCCTTAACTGCGCCTCGGCACTGAGACGACTTGCCACTCTCCTACCCCCTACCCCATCCCCAACCACCACCCCTCCACATCACTATCATCTTGCCTCCCCTAAAACCAGAACAAACTCAAAAAAATATGACCCATCTCTTCCACCACCACTGTCACTTCTTCCATTGTCATCTCTACGACATAGCTTTTACCCACTCACCCACCAACCCGCAGTCCCCATCCGCCTTGTTCGCTCTTATCCGCGTACAATATTGTTATCAATCACTTCCCGGGCCATCATACTTTTATTCCTAGTCTTCAGAAACCCAGGAAGTTGTACGCGATTTCTTCTTCTTTTTCTTCGTTTATGGGCTGAAACTCCCACGTTCACTCATGTTTTTGCATGAGTCGGCTTTTACGCGTAGGACCGTTTTTACCCCGCCATTCAGGCAGCATACGCCGCTTTCGGGGGAGTACGCGATTTGATGCCAAGCACTCTCGTCCTTGATTCTGTCCTGTTTTTCAGTTATTTTTTTCATCACTATTTACTGTCATTTTCTATTTTCTATGATTCCGTTGCCTCAGTCAGTTTTTCCCCCATCACTTCATCCCATATTTAGTACAACTTTCTCATATACTGGTTATGGATTCAAACACACTAACGGTTTTTTGCAACATACACACATTCTCTGTCCTCTCTTTAACTCCGGATTCTCCTTCTCTTCTAGCCTGTCTCTTTCCTCCTCATCCCTCCCCTCACCCCGCCCCTCCTCCTCCTCCGCCCCATTCACCCTACACAAACTGGTCGCAGCAGCACGCCACCCTGAAATAACTACCCCGTTATCATCCACCCCCATCAAGATCAAGACACACGCCCACGTCTTCGGGGGACCCTTAGGTAGTTGCCAGTTGGCAGCCAGGGAAAATGACACTGGGATTAATAGTTAAAACACCAGGCAGACGACTTTCAGCTTTTTGATCAACAGCGGGGAAGAGAGATCTGCTGAAAGTTTGATGGGCAGGTAGTCAGGTGAAGCAATTGACGATTTCTTCTCCGCCTCTGGTGGTGTGCACGAGGAAGTGCCCAGCTGGGTGATGGGAACCTGGCGCTGTGGCTGAAACTGAGATTTGTTTGCGATTTCAACCATTGTTGGGTCCCACCCAGTTGAGCATTTATTTTCGTGCACGCCACCCCGGGTAGAAATGCGAGGAAGTAATTAAGGGAGGAACGGAGAGTAGGATCTGATAAACGGTCTGGCACGAGCAGAAATCGTGGACTGTGAAATCAGCGCAACAAGGCGACATGTCCTGCTGGATTGTTTTGTCTCAGACGATTTCAAAAGTCATTGTAGTGTTAGACAGATGTCGAGTGAAGACTTGCAAATGCAGCAGAATGAAGACAAACTTTAAACGGTTTTGTCTCTTATAGATCTACTATACGTGATATGCCTGCGTCTTAACCAAGTTTTACAATCTATTAATCCTGCAACAACTAAACGTTAAAACAGCCCCAGCTTCCAGACACAACCAGCGTAACCCATCTTGTTTGATGCATCTTAGTGTCCAAAAACAAAAGATTGACTTGGTCGGGTTTTAACTGTCAAGAAAACACGTAACACACCAACGTAGCTCTACGCCTTTCATAATTTACAACAGCAAGGTGAAAATCTATTCCCAAATAACGCGCAGTATACCGTTTCAACGAGCTCCGCTGATAAAAATAAAATGACGTCAGTCCTGATTCGTCTCCTCGTGGATCAGGTGCGCAGAGGCCGAGATCGGCAGCAAAGATAGCCACGGAGTCTGATTGGTTGCCGCTGAGCGCGTGCAAGTGGCACGACCCCTGCACGAGCCACACGTCACACAGATCACCTTCTTGCTCTAAATTACAGCTCTCCTACGTGTACCCGATGTGGTGACGAAGCGGATAAGATCAAAGCATCAAGATTGAATTGTTACGACTCAGCAGGTCGTTGTCAGATTTTGACGCTGTAGGCCCGCCATACTTTCGCGAGTTCAGATCGAAGGATGAAGGAAATTTTGTTATGACACAGCCCGTGGTTGTTAGGATCTTGTCCATGCTCGAACTCATATTTAAGTTTAAAAGAGGGGAGAGTTAAATAGTCATAACACAGCAAGTGGTATACACAATTTTGGTCATGCTAGCCAGCCATACGTTTCGAGTGGCACAGCGTGTGGCCGCTAACATCTGCGGACGGCCAGCCATACGTTTCCGAGGAAGACTGTAGCTGACACAGCATGTGGTTGTTATAATCTTAACCATACGTTCCTCATTGAAGATGTGACAAGGAAGATTGAATTGTTACGACGCAGCATGTCGTTGCGAGATTGTGACGCCGTCGGTTTGCCATTAGCGCGTGCCGGCAAATTAGGGTCACGCGCCGTTTGAAGCGCGCGCCACGTGCCGGCACGTGACTCCTGCTGTGCGCGGAGCATGTCGGGAGCATTGTTGTGGTGGCTGGCCAAATGGAATAATCAAATGGGAGGGCAGATGGGTCAGAGATTGATAAACTCGGGTTACGATGGACAAGTTTGAACCCATTTGTGAAGCCCTCTTGAGTATTCGGCGGCTGCTTTGAGGAATTTTGAGAGCAGGCGATTTTGTCACTTGTTGTGAAGCATCGGCATTTCTTTGATGTTCCCGCTTGGATCGAACCATCTCATATGATATAGTCCTCCCGCATCCCATGCCCTCCTGTCCCCTTTTCTTGAGCTTTTCGTAATATACTGAGAGGAGCCATATCATTAAAAGTTACACCTGGTCAAAGACGAAGTATGCGCATATGGAAAGGGCGAGTCTACAAATGTTCCATTCTGAATCTGTATATGGGTGTGATATGCAGTATTCTGAAAGCCAACCGTGTGAGCCAGTCCCGTATTTATTATCTCATTGCAATCTTCGTTCGTGACTTTTTGTTTTATTGAAAAACCTTGTAGTCCTGTCACGCAGAAATGGCTGATATCAGAGACATAGATAGAATGTATGTCTCTGCTGATATATATCAGAGACGTTTGCCACGAGGGCGTAAAACTTGCATTTCCCACGTTTGACAATGCCACAAAACTCACCATTCTGTCTCCTTGCCTTGCAGATGACTTGCTGAAGCGGATGAAGGGAGAGGACGTGACCAGCCCCGACAGCAGCATGAAGCTCAAGACCACCCCCCACCCCTCCCTCCACAGACCCCTCTCCACCAAGGAGGAGGTCCACGATGGCGCACTGGATGTCTCCAACACCAGCAGCTCTCAGTCTCCGGACCTCGTCACACGCATGGGGGGCTCGACCCTGCAGTCCCACAAGTCTTCGGATCTGGGTCTGGACAAGCGAAGCCTTGGACACACTACGACCAGCCCGGTCAACGCAGCCGGAGGTGTCTCTTCTCCCACACAGTGTCAGTTCGCTGGGGTGGGGGTAGGGGGAGCAACCTCTTCGTTCTCTCAGTCCTGCGCGCTCAGCGGAACGGGGGCAGGAGCCGGAGACGCGAGTCAGGTGTACTACCCGCACCACCACGGGGTCGGGGTGGGCAGGGTGTCTTCAGGATTTCTTCCCGTGTCCTCCAGCGGAGCCATGGACGGCGGGTCCTTGCTGCCCACCTCCATGCCCTCGCTGCACGCCGTGTCGCACTCCGCAGCCGCCGCCGCCGCCGCTGCCGCAGGGTCTTGCCTCATCCCATCCGCACAGTCCGCCTCCCTGCAGCAGGGCCACTCCGTCCTGGCCCCCTCCGCCTACGGGGGTTTGAGGAACGGGGGGTCACAGCATCACGGCCACCCCTCCCTGTCGTCGTGTACCTACATGCAGTCCGCGTCCCAGCCCTACGCCCACCTCAACCCCAGCATGCACATGATGAACGTCAATTTCACCGGTCATATGGCTTGAAAGTTGACAAACGAAAGACTTTGTTGCGTCATCCTAACTGTGACGTCATCAGGGACGTGACGACGCAGAAGTGCTAAGGTCGTCTTGCTGACTTGATGCCATCTTGCCACGTGACGTCATCACGTTCGTGGCATGATGATTCTGATGTAGTTCCGCTCGTCTGACGACAGCCTGGCGTCGTCATTCTGCTGTGATGTCATCATACTCACACTGCTCTGCTTGTGAGGTCACCGTGTTTGTGACGTATGCCTTGCTTCTGACGTCTCGCCTAGTTGAGGGGTGGTGGCTGTGTTTCCACACTCGGTATAATTGTACTAATAAACTACAGATCGGACCAGAGAACGAACATACCCGCTCGCAATAGTGTTCGTGACTCAAGACAATCACTGTGTGCAATTTTAATCACCAAGACGATTGTTTATACGAAGCAACATATACTTGACGATTGTTTAAAATACAAGTACTGGTATAAAGACAATTGTGCATTTACCTGTGAATACCGTTGTTTTAACGATTCACCTCACTGACTGCAGTTGAACACCTGAATTGTGACGACGGTGTTCGGTCTGAGACAAGCTTTTGTCGACTGATCCACCACTGGAGGGTAATTTCAACAGCGACAATGTGGACATGTTTGAACATGTTTTACATTGACAATCATGAGTGAAATTGTGAAATACATCCCTGGCATTGCCCTCTGACGTTTGTAAGCTTATTTCAAGCGTGTGATGATAGACTTATAATACAATGAAACCAAAAGTGGCAAAAGGTGTCTCTTTTCCCTTGAAAAATCAACGCCGGCTGAAAGGTGTTTCTTGACCTGCCGACAGAATATGGACACTGGAAGGTGTTGATAACTTGCTTGCACAGAGACATGGCTGGAACCGCAAAACGGCAGTCCCAGAAAAAGACTGCAAAACATGTTTGCATCGATCATTGTTTAAATATGAAACCGATATTACTCTGATTGTATAGTTCTTATCACACGGAAAGTGCACGGACAAATCAAGAACTGCGTTTTATAGTTTTTACACTCGCATGTTTTATGCAGTCTCTACAGCACGACAGTGCAGTAATAATGCACTATTCCGTTTCGAAGATTATGTTTGTGTGTTCGTGTTTGGTTTGTGTCTTTACGTGAACTACCTGTGTTTGTGCGAGACATTTTGACAGTGGTATCATATGCAGCAGTTTTTGTTTGTGTGTGTGTGTGTGTGTGTGTCTGAGTAACAGTATTTCTAAACATTAGGCACAAAAAAAGTCTGTTTACGGTAACATAGGCACACCAAAATAGGGTCGGTAGGTCGGGATTTTTTTTTTCTCCAAAAAAACATATTTTTAAGTTATTTTGCCAAAAAACAAAGAATTTTTATTTTTTTAATTTTTTTAAATTTTTTTCCTAAATGCCAAAAACAAGTCTAGGGTCGCGCGAAAAAATAGGGTCGGTCGGGATACCGTAAACAGACTTTTTTTTTGGTTCCTTATTTGTGTGCTCACCAGTTTATTCTTCCGTAAAATCTCAAGACGCAAACGGGTTTCCATGTTTGCTCATGTTTTACGGGGGTTTCAGGGCGTAGACCTAAGCATCTCTGATGATTAAAATGTGTTCGTTGTGTTGTGACATTTCAAGTGTTAAAATGGGATATGAACAATTATTTATCTCAACACAATAAGCTGAAATTATTGGGTCAATTATTGCTGGTTGTTCTTAATAAAAGTTGTGTACATTTTACAAAGAAATCCAGTGACATTCCTAGTCGCGCTACTCATTTAACACCAATATTTTTTTTAAAGTTATGAACTTTTAAAACAACAAAAAAATGACTAAATCAGTATACACATTCATTTGGTGATGTTTTCTCTCTGAAAGTGTTCTTGACATTCCCTTTCAATTCCTCGTTATTTACTTGTTTCTCAGGGGAGGGGGGGGGGGGGGGGGTAAAGAATAGTTTAGCGTGATCTTTATTTTATATTCTGCAGTTTGACTTTCGAATGCATTCCAAACAGTCACAAACCATGGCAGTACGAATGTGTGAAATGTGCAGACGTTCATTTGTTTTACAATATTTTAACATAGCATGCCTGTAGCCATGGCGAGAACGCCCCTCTTGTAGTTGATCTAATGATATTCTTTCACAATCAAAACCGTCAGATTTATTTTCTCTTTTGAGGAGCAAAATCAAATTTTTTATTTCAATTCTAATTTATTTAGACAAACTTTGCTTGACCAAATGCAAATGTTGGCACGCTAGTTTTTTCTAAGATTGGTTATTTTATTTTTATTTTGTGTTTCTACTCTTTTGTGTGTTTTTAGTCAACGTCATTTTATTTCATTTTATATTATTTATTTATTTATTTATCTATTTATTTATTTATGTTCTTATTTTCTTAATTTTAATTTTATTTCATGCAGGGTCTTTAATGAGATTGCTTAAAAAGTAATACATTTGTAACCTACGTTAAAGCCTACAAGAAGAAAATTTGCAAAAATTATAAATATTTTATATTGTCATTCTAATTGTTTATATTTTGTTTTGTTATGTGCTTTGATTAAATTGTGTGTTGAACCCAGTGTTATTGGTATTGGATGTATTAATATCATGTAGTTCACTCTAGTGATATTGAAAGACTAGTAGCTATTTGAAATACATTCCAATGATAACACAGGAAAGTGTGAATTGCTATTTAAATGACGAAATAATGAATATTGATTGGCTGTTAAAAAGCAAACAAGTGTATGACAAGATTCCTGATCAGTAATAAATTAATGAAATTGTCAATTAATGTTTATTTGTTGGATTGGCTGGTGTGTGTGTTTGAGTGTGTGTGTGTGTGTGTGTGTGTGTGTGTGTGTGTGTGTGTGTGTGTGTGTGTGTGTGTGTGTGTGTTGTTGTTGTTGGGGAAAGAAGTGGAGAGAGAGAGGGATCCATAATTATTTACAAACAAATCAAAACAAACAAACAAAAGAAGTGACCTGAACATGAAGAAACGAAATTCTCACCATTTTACTACTGAATCAGTCACAGACATAGAGGTCACTCCATCTCTCTAACTCCCACTCTCCCTCCCGGCCTGCCCATCCCCACTCCGCTGCCACCCCTCACCCTGTACCCCCTCCCTCCCCCCTCCCCCCTCCCCCCTCCCCCCTCCTCCTGTCCCACCTCCCATCCTCTCCGACACACCCCACCCCTTTCAACGCCTTCTCTCTCTCTCTCTCTCTCTCTCTCTCTCTCTCTCTCTCTCTCTCTAGAAAGGAATCAACTTTGCATCGGTCTCGAATTGCAATATCAGCTGAAGAGACCATACAAAATACCCACCCACCAAATCTCTCTCTCTCTCTCTCTCTCTCTCTCTCTCCGCTCTCTCACACACACACAAACACACACACGCACACACACACACAAACACGCACATACATACACACACACACACACATACACACACACTCTCTCTCTCTCGCTCTCTCTCTAACTCTATCTCTCACACACAAACCCTGCCAATCTTGTGACCCGGCCTAACCTTTCACCTTTCAGGTGGTCAACTCCAAATTTACTCCGATGCTGGACAAAGCACAGACGGACCAATGATGGTTGACCCACACGGTAATTGTCGGCTCTGTTACCTGTGTCGGGGGGCATCACTTACAGGTCTTGAAATGCAAGAACTGGTGTCCCCGTCTTTGGAATTTCTGAAACGGGGCAGGCCTTCGCATTTCGGGAGATCAAATATTCGAAGAATATAAATATGTCGTTGCGGACATTCCATTCAATTCTGCGGACATTTTGTTTTAAGTGTTATTTATTGCATACCCCCCCCCCCCCCCCCCCCCCCCCACCCCTCTGTCCTCATCCCCTCACCAATCCCTCCCTCCCCCCCCCCCCCCTATGTCGTTCAAGTGTTCTTTTTTTTTAACTTGTTTTTGTATAGAGTAATTTTTTTTCTTCTTCTTCTGTGTTCCACAAATGAACAATTTTTTTGCAAAGAAAACAAAATCGTTTCATTTGACTGATTGTGGCCAACTCAAAGTGAGATATTAATTTGACAAGATTTTACTGTATAATAAAATTTTAAAAAACATCTACGGTGATAAGTGACTAGTTTTCCGCAGAACAGCTATTTACTCATCGTTCTGTACTCATTCGTAAAAAGAAAAATGTGAATGAGTCAATTGCATCTAAGGATTATT
>NC_090253.1:42133940-42233940 GCF_037325665.1 Littorina saxatilis | reverse complement strand
CAAGGTCTTTTACGTGCCATTGTGATGACACGGGGGTGGGACATGGCTTCCGTCTCTGGGTCTGCACATAAAGTTGACCCGTGTCCGTCCCGGCCCGAATTCGAACCTGCGACCTTTCGATCACAAGTCCAGTGCTCTACCAACTGAGCTACCGGGCCCCGTCGCAAGTTTATATGATACACTTGTGGCATCGTCAAATGTTCCTTATATGCAAGATGACAAAATATGACTATTGTGGTGAAATCTCGGACCTTCCAGCGGCATGGAGAATAAAAATACAAATATAAATAACAGCAAAAAGGAATATCATCAAAAACAATCAAAATCATACTGATTAACAAACGACATCAATTACCAGACCAGAAAAACAATTACTCTGCATTATTCTTCACTTCCACTCGATTAAAATGAACAAAGTACATCAGTTGTTTAGTGTCAAAAACGAAGCTTAAGGGCAGAGGTAGCAAGACATTAATTTTCAGATTTGTTTCTTGACAAGGCTTTTCATTTTGTGTCGATGTCATTGTTAAAAAAACAAGAAATTCCTCCGAGGTAGGAAAAACACCCCCGTTGGTCAAAGGGAAATAACCATTCTCACTGCCACCAACTGAGAAGGTTATTTCCCTTTGACCATTAATATGTGCCTCTATAAGTCCTTGTAGAATATTAATCCATCAATAACTCCCTAACCGTGTGTTTGACTGGTCCCAATTTTTGTAAGGACCGTCTCAGGAATGTATAGAACCTGTTCACCAAGTTTGGTGACGATCGGTCCGTTCATTCTTGAGATCTATATGCGAACACAAACACACACCCAAACAAACAAACAAACACATCGAGCGAATCCTATACACACCCCTATACCGGGGGTGTAAAAAAAGCTCAGACAAGTTTTTTGTTTGTTTGTTGCAAAAAGTGCTTCATGCATAAGCATGATTTATGGGCCTGAACGGACGGGGTTTTTTGCGACTTTTAGGGGTAAAATAATAGGCCCCTAGGAAACATTGATCTCGCAAAACAATAAAAATAGAGTTCTGAAATATGTTTTATTTTAGTCCAAACAGATTTCGCCACACAATAACAGAGAGTTTTCTTTATATATATGAACAGATTTTCGTACCCTGGGGAGATATCATGGGCACAAAACGAATTTAAAAAGATAAATCAGCTTTTTCAACTTTGACAGAATTTCTAAAATCATTCCTCTGTTATTTATAGAATGTCTGTCTGTTATTGTGTGGAGACATCATTTTGATCAAAACGCTCAACACACAAAAAAGCATACAACACATTAGAAGATATAGAAGAGAAGATGAGTATTTCCCTGTGACGACATTAATTTTGTGCTCCAAACGATTTTGAGAAAGCAGTGCCACAGTGATGCAACTTTAAAAAGCATCAATTTATTGAAAGGAAAAGATTAAAATGACAACATTAACACCACACGATGATTCTATGGCGTCCAAAGTACCTAAAAAAGCTGAGAACTCCAAAATTTAGAGTAAATATTTCAACTGTCAGCCCGCGGATTAGTACAAAATGTGTTGGTTTGTTTGCATTTTGTGTTGCTGTTGCTCCCTTTGGCAAACCTAAGTGACGTAAGTACCATTCATGTCTAAAAGCTTGGAAAATGTTTACCTGTGCTACATCACATAATACATCAAAGGGCTCTATTTATAGCTCATGAAGAAGTGTTGCTGTTTTGTTTTTTTCAGTTAGAAAGTACGATTTTCGGATTTGCCTCTATAAAAACACGAATTGAAATAATATAAAACGTTAGTTAGTTGGTGTAAAACTCTGTTTTGTTTTCTTGTTAGTCTAAAAAAAAAAAAGAGCATTATATCCAATGTTTCCGTGGGGCATTTCTTATGTCGTAGTACATGCATGTTACATCTTGAACCATGTTCCAGACTCTTCTCCTCTTCTCAAATAATCTTGTCAATTTTCATTTTATAAAAGCGGTATATACAGCCCCTGCCTTAATTCCTTCACAACCTACCCCCTTCTGGCAGCAAAAACTACATTCGGATTAACTCTGATCCCCTTTCACTAAGCTGTCACTCAGCCCCTAATTGGCCACGCCCCTTCCCTTTGCAAAACTGTTGCTATAAAAACTTTGGGACCGCCCCTTTTGTGTGTGTGCCCCTTTGATCCTTGTGAGAGGCGGGGGAGGGGCGGGGTGGCGAGAAACACCTGACAATAACATAACTGCCGGAGTATGAAGTTCGCCGCTGTTTTTGTCGTTGTAACGGATCTCAGTCATGGTAGCACACGAAGACGAAGATTTTTGTTGGATTTGAATTTTGGTTCACCGACAGCAAGCAAACATATTTATAAAGAGTGGATCACAGTGTGTGTGTTAGGGTGACAAGGGGGGGGGGGGGGGGGAGAGAGAGAGTAAAGGGGGAGGAAATGAAAGAATAATTAAACTAACTGAGTTCTTCAAATCAGCATCTATAGGACAAAAAAGAAGTCCGTCTTCATGGTTATATACAATCGTTATTGACTTTTACTTGGCTGTTTAGCACCGACGTCTTTCAAGTTGTTACCAGATAGTGACTTTCTTTTAGATTTTACACGACAAAACAAGAACAAATCGCGTAAGGCGAAATAACAACATTTAGTCAAGCTGTCGAACTCACAGAATGAAACAGAACGTACTGCTTTTTTCACCAAGACCACATACTCGTAGTTTCGTCAGTCCACCGCTCGTGGCAAAGGCAGTGAAATCTACAAGCCATGCAGAATAGTGCGGTAGTGGTCGCGCTGAGCAGGATAACACGCTTTTCTGTATGTCTATTCTTTTTAGCTTACTGAGTTTGTTTTTAATCCAAACATATCATATCTATATGTTTTTTGGAATCAGGGACCGACAAGGAATAAGATGAAATTCTTTTTAAATCGATTACGAAAAATTAATTTTAATCATAATTTTCAAATTTTTAATTTTCAGAGCTTGTTTGTAATCCAAATATAACATATGTATATGTCCAGTAGTGAATCGCTCTACACACACACACGCACAGACACAGACACACACACACACACACACACACACACACACACACACACACACACACACACACCACGACCCTCGTCTCGATTCCCCCTCTATGTTAAAATATTTAGTCAAAACATGACTAAATGTAAAAAGTACAAAGTACTTGCCTAGCTGTGACATATTCTAAATCGCTTCTCGCTTCCGCAGTCACTAACTTGTCGCAAGCACAGAAAAGAGTTGATACATGGTCCGCGGCAATATTCTCTTTCTCAGTTTATCGCGCAAAAATCAATCTGTCGTGTTGCAAAAAGTGCGACAAATGCGACAAGCACCCAGCTCTGCAAAAAAATGCAGCTCTGCAATAACTTCGCGACCAGTGACGACATTTCACACACCCGGTGTTCCGATCTTTCTTCCACCACTTCCAGTCGGAAAGTCAAAGAGCAAGAATTAAAGTGTTTCACCTGCTACTGAAAAGTGACGCCAGAAACACGATCCCCCAACCTCCCCTCTATTTGTCCGACACAGACGCTTTTATTGTGTACACATTATGTCCGATTGTTCGCTGGATTGTGCCAGGTGGGGGAAAGGATTGGGGGGGGGGGGGGGGTGTCTGGTTGGTTGGGGTGGGTGAGGGAAGAAAATATGCAAAGAAAAGTTAAGTATGAGGGGATGGGTGCGGGAAACTCTCTCTCTCTCTCTCTCTCTCTCTCTCTCTCTCTCTCTCTCTCTCTCTCTCTCTCTCTCTCTCTCTCTCTGTGCATTAGTGCGTAAGCGCGAACGTGTGTGTGTGTGTGTGTGTGTGTGTATATGTGTGTGTGTGTGTGTCAGTGTGTGTGTCAGTTTGTGTGTGTTTGTTTGTGTGTGTGTGTGTGTGTGTGTGATTTCGTGTTTGTGTGTGTGTGTGCTAGCGTACATGCGCCCGTATGCGTGTGCGCGTGCATGCGTGCGTGTGAGCAAGCGTGGGTTTTATTGTCATCACATTTTGTCGTATTGTTCGCTAGATTAGGCTTATGTTAAACAAGTCGCGTAAGGCGAAAATACAACATTTAGTCAAGCTCAGTCGAACTCACAAAATGAAACTGAACGCATTGCATTTTTTCCGCAAGACCGTACACTCGTAGCATCGTCTGTCCACCGCTCGTGGCAAAGGCAGTGAAATTAACAATCCAGAAAAGCGCGGTAGCGGTTGCGCTGAGGAGGATAGCACGCTTTTCTCTATCTCTATTCTTTTTAACTTTCTGAACGTGTTTTAGATCCAAACATATCATATCTATATGTTTTTGGAATCAGGAACGGACAAGAAATAAGAGGAAATTGTTTTTAAATCGATTTCGGAAATTTAATTTTAAGCATAATTTTTATATTTTTAATTTTCAGAGCTTGTTTTTAATCCGAATATAACATATTTATATGTTTTTGGAATCAGAAAAAGATGAAGAATAAGATAAACGTAATTTTGGATCGTTTTATATACAAATAGTTTTAATTACAATTTTCAGATTTTTAATGACCAAAGTCATTAATTAATTTTTAAGCCTCCAAGCTGAAATGCAATACCGAAGTCCGGCCTTTGTCGAAGATTGCTTGGCCAAAATTTCAATTTGATTGAAAAATGAAGGTGTGACAGTGCCGCCTCAACTTTTACAAAAAGCCGGATATGACGTCATAAAAGACATTTATCGAAAAAAAGAAAAACCTGTCTGGGGATATCATACCCAGGAACTCTCATGTCAAATTTCATAAAGATCGGTCCAGTTGTTTTGTCTGAATCGCTCTACACACACACACGCACAAACAGACAGACACACTCACACACATACACCACGACCCTCGTCTCGATTCCCCCTCTATGTTAAAACATTTAGTCAAAACTTGACTAAATGTAAAAAGATAGGAGCCTGGTAGTGGAAGTGATATGGAAGGGGTATATGTGGAGTTTAACGGAGGGCTATAATTATAGTGTGTGTTCTTACATTACATATGTGCACGTCTAAGCGCACGTACACCTTCTGTCTGGAAAATATTCGTTGAGGATTACTGTGTGTAAAGGAGGGGGGGGGGAGGTGTGAAGCGACTGAGTGTGCATTTGCGCATTATAAATTTCATTGACATAACGTAGGCATTACGTCGGCTACAGCTGGATATGCAAGAGGTTGGGGGATATCTGCGTACGATTTTGAATGCAGAGGTTAAAGATGACTGGGGCAGCGCGATAAATGGGTGGACGGGAGGGGCTGGTGTCACAGTCTGTGGAATCGGTCGGGTTGCATAATTATGGTGACATGTCATCCCTACAGTTTTGCATTCCCAAATACTTATGTCACCTATTTGGCATACACAAAAACACGTGCTACATGACATGAACAAACCCGGCCGACTGGTGAACATACACAAAAACACGTGCTGCATGACATGAACAAACCCGACTGGTGAACATACACAAAAACACGTGCTGCATGACATGAACAAACCCGACTGGTGAACATACACAAAAACACGTGCTACATGACATGAACAAACCCGACTGGTGAACATACACAAAAACACGTGCTACATGACATGAACAAACCCGACTGGTGAACATACACAAAAACACGTGCTACATGACATGAACAAACCCGACTGGTGAACATACACAAAAACACGTGCTACATGACATGAACAAACCCGACAGGTGAACAACTTTCAATGGCAACATGTGTTTTTTTTCTTTTTCTTTTTTCTGTCTGTCTTTCCTTCGGGTTTGTCTGTGCGTTTCGATTTCTAGTAACAAAATTATTGTTCCGTGTCTGTGTTGCCTTTAGATTGGTCTTGGCGACAGAGATAAAGCAAGCACTTTGTAGTACAGAGGAGAAAATCTCGTTCACTGGAAGAATTCAAAATGTGATTGAATGCTTGACCGGTTGGTTGATTGATTGACTGATTGATTGACTGATTGATTGACTGATTAATTGGTTGATCTGTTATGCACTGATTGTGCTCGTTCGGGAGACGACGCTTTCGATATAACGGAAGAAAGATTTGTTTCTTTCAGCTGTTTTTTTAGTGCTTGAAGTTAACATGCACGCAAGCAAAGAAAGAAAAAATAATAATGAAAGAAAGAAATAACAAGTCGCGTAAAGCGAAAATACAACATTTCGTCAAGCTCAGTCGAACTCACAGAATGAAACTGAACGCATTGCGTTTTTTCCGCAAGACCGTTCACTCTAAGCATCGTCTGTCCACCGCTCGTGGCAAAGGCAGTGAAATTAACAATACAGAAAAGCGCGGTAACGGTTGCGCTGAGGAGGATAGCCCGCTTTTCTATATCTCCATTCTTTTTAACTCTCTGAACGTGTTTTTAATCCAAACATATCATATCTATATGTTTTTGGAATCAGGAACGGACAAGGAATAAGATGAAATTGGTTTTAAATCGATTTCGGAAATTTAATTTTAATCATAATTTTTATATTTTTAATTTTCAGAGCTTGTTTTTAATCCCGAACATAACATAATTATATGTTTTTGGAATCAGAAAATGATGACAAATACGTTAAACGTAATTTTGGATCGTTTTATATTCAAATAATTTTAATTACAATTTTCAGATTTTTAATGACCAAAGTCATTAATTAATTTTTAAGCCATCAAACTGAAATGCAATACCGAAGTCCGGCCTTCATCGAAGATTGCTTGGCCAAAATTTCTTTCAATTTTATTGAAAAATGAGGGTGTGACAGTGCCGCCTCAACTTTTACAAAAAGCCGGATATGACGTCATCAAAGAAAAAAACTTCCGGGGATATCATTCCCAGGAACTCTCATGTCAAATTTCATAAAGATCGGTCCAGCAGTTTAGTCTGAATCGCTCTACACACACACACACACACACACACACACACACACACACACACACATACACCACGACCCTCGTCTCGATTCCCCCTCTATGTTAAAACATTTAGTCAAAACTTGACTAAATGTAAAAACGTCCAAATTTCATGCAATACACGCATCACACACAAACGAACACAAGACAGTCACACTGACCGCACTAAGTAAGCAAGCAAGCAAACAAGCAAGTGTGACATTTGACATGTACGTCACGACAAACTGACAACATAAACAGCGAAACTGAGAAGGCAGTCGGGAGCTAGCGTATCTTCTCATACCCGTATAAGTCTACCCGGGATTGTGCTGCTATTAAAGCTTGTTGGGGATTGACACCTCATATTCTCTGGGTGGCCTGGCTATTCTTGGGTATAATGAGCTCAAATGCGGGTGGATCTGTCCGTGTGTGCGGGAACTCCAAGATTTGGGTATATAGAATTTAAGGACTTTAAGGCGGCAGCGGTATAAAACAAATCCGAATTTATATGTCTGTTTGCAGATTTAAACCCGGTTGAAAACACGTTCATGGAATTCTTAAATGAAAGACGGGTTTTCTCTCTGTCAAGATGGCTCCTTTATAATATAAACATGCAGGAAGGAAGGAAGGAATGCACAGAGAGAGAGAGAGAGAGAGAGAGAGAGAGAGAGAGAGAGAGAGAGAGAGAGAGAGAGAGAGAGAGAGAGAGAGAGAGAGAGAGAGAGATTCAGATTCAAAACTTTAATACGAGAGAAAGAGAGAGATAGATAGAGAGAGAGAGAGAGAGAGAGAGAGAGAGAGAGAGAGAGACGGACAGACAGACAGACAGACAGACAGACAGAAACAGAGAGAGACAGAACATCAGTAACGATGAGGATTTGGTTTGAACAATGTTTTAGCTATGTTTTACATGTCCATGAAATTTACATTTTCATAAAATGAAAACAACAACAAGCCTACGGCTATGCAATCAGAAATAAGAATATGGCAGACAGTCAAGTCCTTACACTATATGCAAAAACATTCAGTCAGTTTTAACACAAAATATCATCCAAATTTAGAAGAAAAAACATCAAAAGAGAAGAAAAAAAGTCACGAGGAGGACTTTAAGAACTTTGGAACAAAAAACGGGGAAAGGTCACACATTCTAAAACAAGTTAAACACTTTTTAACCCGCGTTTGCGCGCGTAAATTTGAACACCTCTGCGTTAATATTTCTATCATCATTCTAAATATAAAACCAAAATCAAGCAGATAACAATGTTATAAAGAAAATAATTATGCTCATCATTTGAAAGGACATGTGAAAATATAAAACAACATTTATCTTGTAAAAACAAATGCAAGCAATGATCTTCAAAGTAATAGTGTAAATTCTTGATTATTTTGCCTAAACATTGTAGATAACAATCCATTCGTCATACGTCAAATCAACACAATCATGACGCCACCTTACCCTTATGAGCCAATCATGCATGAACAATATTAAGAATGATTATTGTATATCGTTTCAAATAGTACATAACATCAACCATTGAAGAGAAGAATGTTAACAAAATTACAAAAACTAGGACTAATACAGGAATGCAATGATAGAAATGGACACAGTTTGATATGCTCAATGTTTTACTGTTTGCATTTTTCATTGAACCAATAGACGATTTTCGAAAATAACTCTGTCAGGATTATCAGCGGTCTGAAAGAGTAAGAGCCCCTGTACTTCGGACAAGGTTTTCACAACATACGGAGCACGTTCCACGGCTTCCGATCAGCTTTATCCTCCGATCTGGACGAACAACTAACTCTGATATATGTATTTTATTCAGCGCGCGCACAATATCTCTCTCTGTATCTGTATCTGTCTGTTACGCTGCACTTGTAGAACAAGTCATCCAGATGTCTGGCATTGTTGCAGCGGAGTGGGGGTGCGCAGCTAGTTCTTTATCGTCGTCTGGCTACTGCCAGCGCCGACTTGAAGCTCTCGGTCGATGCCGAGGTTACAGTTTCTTCATCTAATTGGTTCCAGGCCACTACAGTCTTTGGAAAAAACGAATGTCTGTATTGCTCAGTGTTACAGCGTGGCACAGTGAAGCATCTGCTATTGTTCCTGATGTAGTTGTCTACTGGATTCGAGGTGCTAAAGTCTCTGGAAGATTGACGTGGACGAATGAGACGTCCTGGTTTTTGAGGGGTCAGGAACTTGTCAGGCGGGATTGCCGGCACCAGCCCCTCAGCCACTTTGTAGAAGGAGGTTAGACGCAGGTGTTCGCGACGTTCCTGGAGGGTTGGTAGTTGGAGCTTGTGTAGGAGCCCAGTGACGAAGCCAGGAGTCGTGGTTCTGTAGTCACCAGAGATGAAGCGGGATGCGTTCCGCTGTATGCGCTCCAATCTCTCGACGTCCTGCTTAAGGTATGGGTCCCAGATGGTGGCACCATACTCAAGAAGAGGGCGGATGAGGGCAAGGTAGGCGTTGTGCCTGCAGTTTGATGGGCAGTGGCGCAGGTTGCGGCGGAGGAATCCGAGGGTGCTGTTAGCTTTCTTAGTGATGTAGTTGATGTGGGTGGACCACTTCAGGTCGTTCGAGAACTGAATGCCAAGGTAGGGGTTCGTGGGTACACTCTTGAGGATGGTGCTGTCTAGGGAATAGAGGTAGGAGGAAGGGGTTTTCCGTGCTAGAGTCATGACGTAGCATTTTGTAGCGTTGAAGCGCATGCCCCATCTCTCTGCCCAGGATTCAAGGCTCTTCAGGTCTTCCTGGAGGGCGATGTGGTCGCTGAAGTCAACGATCTCCCTGTAGAGGAGGCAGTCATCTGCGAAGAGGCGCACTTGGGACTTGACTGCATCCGGGAGGTCGTTGATGTGGCAAAGGAAGAGAAGAGGCCCTAACACGGTGCCTTGCGGGACTCCAGAGTCGACAGTGGTTGGGGCGGAGGTCGTGCCTTCCACAACTACCTGCATGGTACGTTGGGTGAGGAAGGTCTGGAGCCAGGCGAGTATGGAGCCGGAGATTCCGTAGCTGTTGAGTTTGTGGAGGAGACGATCATGGGGTACCGTATCGAAGGCTTTGGAAAAATCCAAGATGGCCATGTCGACTTGGCGCCCCCGGTCGTATGAGGATAGCAGGTCTTCTGTTGTTGTCAGGAGCTGGGTCTCTGTGGAATAGCCGGATCGGAAGCCATGATTTAGATTTGTCAGAATGTTGTTGGTTTCAAGGTGGGATAGGATGTGACGGCTAATGATGTGCTCCAGCATCTTACAGGGGACAGACGTGAGTGAAATGGGGCGGTAGTTGGCTGGGCAGTGACGGTCGCCTTTCTTGAACGCGCACGCGACGTTGGCACTGAGCCAATCTTGTGGGAGACGCCCAGAATCTAATGAGAGCTGGTAGATGACGGACAGGGATGGTGCTATGTGGTGGGCTAGGGTCTTAAGGACGATGTTGGGGATGTTGTCGGGACCAGAGGCTTTGTTGGGTTTGATGTTGATATAATACCCTTTTCTTTCAAAAATCAGCGTTCACGAGTTCATCGGTGTTCAGAATTTGTTGAGGGAATGATCGCTGGCACCAAGGACCTATAGGTCTATGCTGGCACGTATCACAACGTGTTTTGATCGAGGTCACGTGGGTTTGGCTTGAGGTCACGTGGGTTTGGCTTGAGGTCACGTGAGTTTAGGAAAACCCACTTGCTTGGTGAGGCACTTCCAGTGATCAGCAAGCCATCGGTGGCGATTCATGGCTCCGATGTTTATATTTTTGAAAGAAAATGGTTTTATATTTAGCGCACGCTGCATAGCAGACACATCATAGTTAGTTGTTCGACCCGATCGCCTGATAAAGCCGATCGGAAGCGTGAATAACCCGGATGTTCTGAAAACCTTGTCCGCGGTACTCTTCCAGACAGCTGAAAATCCTGACAGAGTTATTTTCGGAAAACGTCTATTGAAATCACATTAAAAAAAAAGTACACATGAAAATGTTGTAATACCAAAGAAAATAAAAACAAAAACGATCAGAACATCGTCCGTCAAAGGGATGACCATGACCTTGACCTTGTGACGGGAATGTTCATCTGTGACACAATCCACTTCAGGCGTTTCGCATTCATGCCCATGTCCGAAAATGGCATCCAGAAAAATGCCTGCAAAAAAGTGTTCAGTGTAGCTTTAAACGCACGTGTGTGGCACAAAAGAAATGTCCAGGCTTTTACATCCTTCCAATTGGACACATACCATGCACAAATCGACAAACTGGCTGCTGATTGGGCGAATTTTTTTTATGTGCTTTGTTTTGTTGTTGTTGTTGTTGTTTCTTTCTTTCTTTATTTGGTGTTTAACGTCGTTTTCAACCGTTCAAGGTTATATCGCGACGGGTTGTTGTTGTTTGTTTTGGTTTCTTGTTTGTTTCTTTGTTTCGTTTTTCATTTTCATTATTTCGATCGACTGATACCCCAGTGAAAATAAAGTTAAATGAAACAAAAGAAAACGAATAAAAGGAAGGAAATAAAACAAAAGCCAAGTCAACTAAAAGTGACATTAAACGAAGCAAAGAATAAAAAAAATAACAAACCTCCTAAGCTGTTATATCTTTGCTTTTTCCTTAACTGATAAATGTCATATCGGTACACGCACAGCCTGGCGGTGCTTTTGCGATTAATATCATACTACTGCTGATATGACGAAGTTGCCGATACAAACTTCGTTATACGAAATTCTTTGTCAGTTTGTTGGAGACATGCAGATGCAATGACAGAATTGTTATGTGACACCATTATTCGCATGGACGAAATTATCTCGCTTGGATCGAGGTCAGAGATTTCCTTTTGGAAGAGAGCGTCAACTGAGAAGAGGGAGACGTTTTGGTTTCTTTATTCGGTAGCTCAGTCGGAAGGTCGCTGGTTCGAATTCGGGCCGAGACGGACACGGACCAACTTTATGTGCAGACCCAGAGACGGAAGCAATGTCCCACCCCCGTGTCATGCACCACAATGGCACGTAAACGACCTTGGTCATTCTGCCATAAGTGCAGGTGGCTGAATACACCTAAACACACAGACACCTGGGTAGCCCGACTCCGTTGCTGCTAGCTTTCCACTGGGAGGAAGCGACCCGAATTTCCCAGCGATGGGACAATAAAGCAACGAGAAAAAAAATAATAAAAAAAGTATAATACTTACCAGATTGAACAGACAGGCTCCAGGCAAGCACAGGGGCAAGAAGCCGCTGGAAAACGCTGAGATCTGCACACAGAGTAAAGCCTGTCCTTAACTGGGCGAAGTCGACTGCGCGAACTTGAAGTATACTTCGCGCAGCTGGCCGCACGGAGCTTTAGCACTGAGTTTTCGGTAAAAAGACTTCGCGAAGTCGACTTCGGGCTCAATTAGGGACCGGCTTTAGACAGACAAGCCTCAACTAAAGTCACGATGAGGACCGCGCGCTATTCGCAACAACTTATGCAGAGATCATAACACAACACAATTTAAAATGCAAAAGAACGGATATTGTGTCCTGAACCGGCTTTCGCCATTGTGAAGAACAGACAGTATCAGATTGTTATGCCAATAACATGAACGGGTCTAACGCCGGATCTGTGGATGACAGACATGGGCATTACGGATCTGCCATTAACTTGACGGACCGGGGTTTAAAGGCACAGTAAGCCTCCCGTAAACCACCACAGATACTGTCAGGCTTTTACACACAGTACAAACACCCTTTCATTTAAACACTCACCGCTTGAGAACATCCTAGGTTCCCTCCGTGAAGAGCGAGCAATTTTCACAGAATTTATTTTTGCGTGGTTTATCTTACCCCTGAGCCATCGTGAACCCGTGTGATGCAGTTTCTCTTTTTCACAATGTTGTCGTCAGTTTGTAATTCGCTGTGAGCTTATCTGCAATAGCACGTTATTATGTACCTCTGACTATGCACGAAACAAACGGTTGTGGTTCACACTGAGAACTCTAGCAATGTCTTTTGACTGTAACTGGCGATAGGCATAAACCGTCGTCTGCTACGAGAAACACGACCTTGCGTGACCCGACTTCCGGGCTTTTCTTTTTTCAAACTTTCAAAACTTCGAATTGTACTGATCTTGTCTTAATGAAGAAAAAAAATCTTTTATGATTTAAGAATGTTTGTGTAACAAGCTGTCAATTTATTATTTAGATTTTAAAAGTTAGGTCTAGCGCCAAAACGCACCACGGTCCGATTGTGTGAGAAGACAATCCACAAAATTAATAATTTGAAAATTGCTCGCTCTTTACGTAGGGCACCTAGGATGCTCCCGTTCGGTGAGCGTTCAAATGGAAGGGTGTTTGTACTGTGTGTAAAAGCCTGACAGTATCTGTGATGGTTTACGGGAGGCTTACTGTGCCTTTAACGTAAATTTGAGATATAGCCTAGGTAACGGATCCGCGAACAACCAACTATGGTCTAACGGATCTATGAAGAACAATGGTTTAATGTTAACGTCTCTGTGGGTGAAAGACGTGGGACAAACAGACCTGTGTATGACGGGCACGGGTCTAACGGATCTGTATATGACACACGAAAGTCAAAAATAATTATGTTGATCAAAATACTGAGGTCTAACGGATCTGTATATGACACACAAAAGTCAAAAATATGTTGATCAAATTACTGAGGTCTAACGGATCTGTATATGACACACGAAAGTCAAAAATATTTTGATCAAAATACTGAGGCCGGTCTAACGGATCTGTATTATGACACACGAAAATCAAAATACTTAGGTCTAACGGATCTGTGGATGACAGACAAGGGTCTGGTGGGTCCATGAATGACTGACTTGGATCTCACGGAAAAAAGAATAACGATGCTTTTCAACTAATGTAGAAATTGTCCGTGAGATCCAAAAGGCCTGTCATTCCCACGTATACACAACACTTTAGAGTGATTACTTTATTTTGGTAAATCATTTGAATCTTCTCTACTCATAATCGGATGGTGCAAGAGACAGACAAACGAAAAGACAGACTGAGAGACTGGCAAAAATTATCTCTCTTTCTTTCTCCATGCTTCTCTCTCTCTCTCTCTCTCTCTCTCTCTCTCTCTCTCTCTCTTACACACACAAACACACACACGCATGTACGCACGCACATAGTCTACACTGTGACACACACATGTATACACTACACACACACGCGCGCACTGTGACACACACTGACAGTCACACGCACACACACACGCACACACACACACACACACACAAACACAATTACCTTTATTTCGTTGTCCTCGAACCACATTTCTATCACATCTAACCATTCCGCTCGCGTCACCACTTGGATTTGAAGAAAATTGCTTTCGACCTGCGCAAGGGAAAGAGAAAAATTTAATGGACGGGAGGTAACTCGATTGATAGATGCTCCAACCTGACGTTGACATGAGTTGTCTCCCATCGCTCAATACATACATGTACACATTTTCAACTTGTGACAATGCGAGGGCACACACGTCATTCTCTTTTCAAAGATCGCGGAAGCGAGGTAAACACCGTTTTTCATCTTTCGTGTGTGGTACATGTATGAAGAACTGATCTATTGACCTGCACAATTTCTCCAACACTCCGAGTTTGCCCAACGGATTTGTTAAGAATTAGCTGTTTTATTATTACTAAGGCCATAGACTAATATAGGTCCCTGCTAAGGCTGATGGGGGTCTATGTCGACCAAAAGAGTGGGATTCCCTGTAGGTGGAGTTCCTGGAGGGGGATTCCCTGTATACAGGGAATACCACAGGATTTAGTTCCTGTAGCGTGTCGCTGATATCGCTGTCACGTGATGCTTGGCGACATCGGTAGAATTTGATGTTTTTCAATCTTTTTTGATATTTCTTAGAAATTTGAGTGTGGTTTGCAAGTTTTATTGAAAACCTCCACCCTGTGGGATTCCCTGTATACAGGGAATCCCCCTCCAGGAACTCCACCTACAGGGAATCCCACTCTTTTGGTCGACATAGACCCCATCAGCATTACTAAGCCACTGTTAGACTGAATGGAACTGATAAATTTGCACTGCTGCACTGACATTTATTTCCCATAACTGGCTCTTTCATGCCTTTTTTTAAACTCATGTCAATCACACACTGATGCAAGGGGCAAAAAAAACCCAAAAAACTAATAGAATTTTTTCTTTATTATTGGTGATCAAAGTACATGAATGTGCGTTCCTTAACCTCATTTTAATGGCACACTAATGCATACGGCAAAAAAAACAACAATTATCAAAAATATTTGCATTGCACTTCAATGCACCATCCTCAGAAAATGTCAGCGTCAGAAAGATTAACTTTTGTTTGTAAGCCAAGCGTGTCGTTTTCGTCATTTAATAAGTCTAAAAGGTGACAAAACTACCATTTTGCCTAACAATTAAGGGATATGGCTAATGCTCAATGCTGCCTTGTAAGTTGCAAAGCACAGCAGTTGTATTGTATTGCAAAGCTTACCTTGCTCACAATAAAATCTGAGTTAGTCTTATCAGCCTGTATCACTCTGGGGAGAGCTTCTCGAACACTATCCAGATTTATCTGTGAAGTAGAACCTTCAGTTTTCCATCTGTAACAGACACAACACACGACTGTTTCTACCATCTAAACTACAAACAAACAAACAAACAAGCAAACAAACAAGCAAACAGACAATTGTTAAATATCACAGAGAGTACATGTATATCTTTCATCAGACACATTTATCCGACACGTAAATAAGTTTAATATATAGTTTAAATCAAGTTTACAGACTGATGGAAACACAGAAACATAAACAGATGAAAAATTTTAACAAACAAGTTATGGATAACACACACACACACACACACACACACACACACACACACACACACACACACACGTAAGCCAAGAAAAACACCCAAAAAACAGAAAAAAAGACAGAATATTAATGTAAATACAGTACAGTCATTTTAATGTAGTAAAACATTGATCGTATGTATTTATCCAATTCTCATATTTTCATCAAATATGAAGAGAAAGAGAGAGAGACGGAGGGGGGGGGGGGGGGGAGGGAGAGGACAGACAAGGCAACGGACAATTAAGACAATAACAGACAGACGGACCAACAAAATGATTGATTCGGTGATAGACCAACAGAGAGATGGAGGGAGGGGGGGGGGTTAGAGAGAGAGACAGAGAGAGACACACACACACGCACACAAACACGCACACACACACACACACAGAGAAAGGCAGAGACAGAGACTTTATACAAACTGCTCACTTCTCCCTGTGGCTATGCAGTTGGTTGAGGCCTGGCACCCACATAGCGGGACGCAGACAACACTGTACCGGGGCCTGTATGCGACTGCACTGTGTGGCTTTGATCTCATTTGGATCCCTGGGTTTTTCTGTTGGCAATAAATAAATATTTTTCTACATGTTTTTAAGTGTCCGTTCGGTTTTTCAAACATTCATAACCTAATTTTTCGTCATGATCATCGCATACACTGTAACTGTATATATTTATTCATAAATTTGTCCATTTATCTACTTATTTATTAACATCAAAACAAGTGACACAAACGGATGATCTGCCTACCACATTCTGAGGTTTTCCCTTTGATTCTTAATTACTGCTACAAGCCCAAACTGTCTTGTAGATGTCACTGACACCAGTCCTATCAACTTAATACAATACAATAATGCTTTATTATCTCAAAGGAGAGACATTGTGGCTGAATAAACACATACTAACATTGAAAAACATCAATATAAACAGCAATTAAACACACACACACACACACAAAGACTATCCTTCCGCAAGAATTAATTATCAGTTAATTGCGTATCAGACGTGAACAATTTGACCGCTTTTTACCTGTGAGAGGAGAACTTTCTTCCTTTTCTCCAGACGACATATTTGCTTTCCTCCTTTCCATGCTACTTTCTGGTTCTGTCAAGTTATGACAGCCTTGCGGTCTGTCTATATGTGTCAAGTGATGAATGAACAAAGTGATACAATATCTTAATCAAAAGGAGTTATCGGCTGAGGATGACATGCAATCCAGATCGCAGCAGTAACACAAACAGTAGAACACGCCCGCTGCTATCTGACTGTAGCAGACGCTTTCACACATAAAGCTGTTTCTTTTTGTTTCGGAAAAGGCAAGTTATTTTCAACACTTTGATTAAATACCTCTTACAGTTATCAGAAAAGGATATTACTAATTTATGTCTCATTTCTTGTGGTACAGTTAGAAATAAAATGCAGGAAATAGTTCAAAATTCTAAACTAAGAAAACTACTTTTCATAATGGCTGACCTCATTTCTGAATCTCATGACCCAATGGTCGTGTGACAAGGAAGAATTTTGATCTGCAGCTGACTCCAGGTATAATTTGACATTTTTTAATCCTGTTTACTTTAGTCCTTCGATCTCTGATCTTCTTTCCACGGCTACTTTGTGTGCACCGTTTGTTCCTTGGGTGTGGCATGAGTTACAATATTTCTTGCCATTGTGATTGTCTGGGGAATGAGATTTCGATTTTTTTCGACTGATGTGAAAGTTGTTTCTCCCATCATAGATTCGTACGTCAATAAACTTCTTTCTATGCTAAGTCAGCACTGTTATATATTTTCCAGGATACTTGATGAATAAGGTTGTGAGACTAAGAGCCCTTCATCGAGGGAAAAGGGTTTTGTGGAGATTGTATAAAACTATAATTTGTAAACAAAGTGGGAATCGTTCTGAAGAAGGCCAACTGAACACTTGACTTGTGTTGGGAATGGGAGCAACAAACCCTTGAGCAAGCCGCGGTACGATAGTCCCACATCTATTCTGGTATGATGTGAGTGATACCTGTTTGATAACGCTTGTGTACGGTGAACTTCACGTAGAAGGACACGTACAGCACATCAATGACCAGGGGCCATGCATGCATGCTTGGCAATGGCATTCAATCAATTACACAACTACAAGTCTTAACAGTAATAATTAGTATTTTACAATTTCTGTTATTATAGAGGGTATTGCTTACTGTACTCAGTTCTTGATTCCGTTAGTAACATTGTTGACCTGCAGGCAATGAAATTAATCATTGAAACAGAATGTCCCATGACTGTGACTCAAACACTTGGACTATGGATCGTCATCACCGGTTTTGTGAATAATTTTACTCTATTTTACTTTTTTAGCGAAAATGTATAAATGAAATTTCAGCATATTGTTTGACTTTGAGCATACTCTCTGAGTCTAAAACGTTTACAAACAAACAGCAGAATTGTGGCATTTTTAAAATGGGTGATTTTAGTCAAATCTTATAGTTATACTGGCATCGTTTGTTCAAAAGCATGATCAATGTTGTAATCCACTTTTTTGGTTATGGATTTTGTTACAGGTGATGAATGGACGTTAATTCTGAACCTGAGTACAGGTGGATACAATGAAAACAACCATGGCATTGTGATCATGTGATGAAAACCACACTGCAGAAGAACTTCGACCCTTAGTCAGACTGCAGTCCTACACAGACAGCTGCTCGAAAGAGACCCAGAAAGCAGTGTTTGAAGAACGGGTGATTTGCAAAAGGCTCAGTTTCATGACTACTTCTGTCAGTTTCTTTCCAACACCATTCTTTCTCATTGTGACGGATTTCACAAAAATAAAAAATAAATAAGCAGACACTAGACAGTTCAGTATCAGTCATGACGGCCAACGTAGCGACAGCGGGCAAGAAGAACAAGTTTCACATCGAGGAGAACGACCTGCTGTGCAAGAATGGCTGTGGTTTCTATGGCAACCCGGCCTGGCAGAACTTCTGTTCCAAGTGTTACCGTGAGGTGTACCAGCCAGCCAGGCAGGCTCAGTTGCAGCACGACGCCTTGCAGGAAGCCAAAAAGTGAGTTTGATGTGAGAGAGAACACGAATATTCGGAATGACTGACAGTTTTTTGGGTGTTCTGTTTGTTCTATAATTATTCTATTATTGTTTGTGTGTGTTTTTTCTTTTGTTTGTGTGGTCATGTGGTTGGTAGTATGTAAAAATACTAAAATCAGATGCCTTGCAGGAAGCCAAAAAGTGAGTTTGATGTGAGAGAGAACATTGCTAACTGACAGGGTTTTTGGTGGTGTGGATGTTCGGTTTGTTCATTGTTCAGATTTTCTAGGCTTGTTTGTTTGTGTGTGTTTTATAGTTTGTTTTTGTTGTTCTTGTTTTACATATATATGTGGTTGGTAGTACTAGTATGTAAAAATAAAAAAATCAGATACATGTACGAATGATAAAACATATTGTACACATAAAAATGAGTGGGGACACTTTTTCAGTATTTGTTTGAGTTGAACATTACCATAAATTTAAATACTTCTTTTGGGTTTGTTTCCAACCATCTTAGACCTGCTTGTGAGCAAAGAAGTCTCTAGTCTGCCTTCAGTTTGTATACATTATGTATAGCCCCTAGCTGTAAACTTTATTGACTTGTCTGAGGTGGCCTTCCCCTGGCTCAGGTGACAGCTTGCATGTTAGACACCCTGTGGTGGCTGTCAATACAAAAGCCGACATAAGTTATTGATTTATCCCTTGGCTACAAATTAAACATGCTAGCATGGCGAAGAATGGGTGAAAATCCATTAAAGTACATGTGTTATACATGTGTGAAATGTGATAATTCTCGCAATCACATTCCTATAATTTCAGTTGCACCTGAATTACGTTTAATAAAATTCTCAATCACATTCCTATAATTTCAGTTGCACCTGAATTACGTTTAATAAAATTCTCAATCACATTCCTATAATTTCAGTTGCACCTGAATTACATGTTAATAGTTGTTGGTTTATTTGTTGTTGTTGTCATTGTTTTGTGTGTTGATTTTGTACTTGGAGAAATTTATTTCCTGTCTCCACCACCTTCCGAACTCTTGTTCTTCTCTTTGCAGGTCGCTCTACGTATTTGTTGTCTGTCTGAAATCATACTTACTTTAATTATTTAAAAAATTGAAGTCAGGAACTTCTTTGAATCTTTTTGTGTCTTCTCTTCCTGATTTTGAGTTAAGACCTGATTTTGAGTTAAGACCTGATTTTGAGTTAAGACCTGATTTTGAGTTAAGACCTGATTTTGTCTGATTTGTGGAGGTCTTAAAAGGGGGGTTCCACTGTATTGGTGCCCGTGAAAATGATGCGGCCACTGATGAACCTACACTGGCATTTCCTTTGCAGTGTAGTTAGGCCACAAAAAAAATAGGTCTGTTTACGGTAACCCGACCGACCCTAGTTTTTAGGCCCGACCCTAATCTTTTTTTTTGGATCGTCTAAAAAAAAAAAAACGCATCCAAAATAGAGCTGTTTGCGCTCAAACAGCAGACGACAGAAGGGAGGTAAGCTCAAAGTAGTGTTTATAGTTATGTTCGGCAAAAACAGGGATTGATGAGAAGAAATGAACTGTAAAACATCAGAGAGGGGGGAAAAAAAAAATTTTAAATGGAAAAAAAATATATAAAAAGCCGACCTACCGACCCTATTTTTTCACCCTATGTTACCGTAAACAGACCTTTTTTTTTTTTTGGCCTTAGATAAATTTACAATATAATTTCACACTTACAGCAGCTGTGCCTTTAAAACTTGCTGATTGTAATCTACATGGTCATTCCACATTGGTTATGTCATGGTGTCCTGGTGTCGCCACTGATGGGACGTTGCATGTGCTGAGACCAGCATTTCTCCGCTTTGTACATTACCTGTCAAAGGGTATTGACTCAACTGGTTGTGAAGCTATCTTTGTGTAACGGATTTACAACCACTGTCAATCACTTTTGAGCTTAAACTGTTCCCAAAACTGCTGGATTATAACATCTGTGTGTGTAGTTTTGTGGAATTTCTCACAAGGGAAGTCCTTGTTTCGTTACTGTTAGCTTGCAAATAAGAAAGCTTGGCCAAGTTTCTCAATACTTCAGTGTTGAAATACTAATGTGCATGTACAACTTTCTACCAGCTAACTTGGATTTATAATCGTGAGTACTGCTTTAGTGTTAGGAAGTGAGAAGACTGGCAACCACAGGATGTTGATGTTATTAACTGGGCGCACTCAAGCAAAGTAAGATTTCAAGTAGTTATCTAATGTAAAAACTATTGTGTTAGTGTTTCTGTTTGTCTGTATTAAGTGTTTCCGCTGTTTGCAATTGTGGCTTATGTTTCTTTGATGTTCATGTTGCAGTGACTAGTGTGAGGATGTGTGTGTGTGTGTGAGAGAAAATCCAATCGGCGGTGGCCAAGAAATGTCTTTCTCTTGCTTGCATTTCACAATTAGAAATGCAACTTTACTCTCTCTATCTCTCCAATTAAAAGCATACTGCTCATACTCTCTCAGTCTCATCCGTTCTCCTATCATCCTAAATGCTCGCAATTATTTCTCATGTCGCTCTTTCATTGTTCCATCTGTCTTTCGTTTTATCTGTGTTTTATCCTCCCGCAAAAAAATTTTCATAACTTTTCAGCCATTGTCTTTCACATCACTAGTTCAAATATATAAATGACCTATCTGCCGACTGCATATCAAGAATACAATTGAACCCCCCTTCTAGAGACCTAAACAAAAAAACTGAGAAAATCAGGCCTTAAAATAGAGGTAAATTTACAGGGGATAAAAACAGAATGTGAAAACCCAACGTCTTAACTCATTGTCTCCCATGTACGTATATATATCCGTACCCACTCATATGGCTCTATCTGACTTAGGACGGATATATCCGTACACACAGTCGCTTCCTGTAACGTCGATCTAACGCCTGCATTCCAGCGTGTTCATACACAGTTTCTACGCGGTTACTACAATTCTGAGTGACCTGCTGCAGCACAGCTGGTCTCGGCTAAAAATAAACTTGGTCAACATAGGTGGGGTAGAAAGGGTTAACAGGGAGGAAGACTTACAAAGTTACATTGGGGGTCTTAAAGGGGACGTTCTGACGGGCGCTGTGGCGGGGTGGTAAGACGTCGGCCTCTTAATCGGAAGGTCGAGGGTTCGAATCCCGGTCGCGGCCGCCTGGTGGGTTAAGGGTGGAGATTTTTCCGATCTCCCAGGTCAACGTATGTGCAGACCTGTTGGTGCCTTATCCCCCTTCGTGTGTACACGCAAGCACAAGACCAAGTGCGCACGGAAAAGATCCTGTAATCCATGTCAGAGTTCGGTGGGTTATAGAAACACGAAAATATCCAGCATGCTTCCTCCGAAAGCGGCGTATGGCTGCCTTAATGGCGGGGTAAAAACGGTCATACAAGGAAAAAATTCCACTCGTGCAAAAAACACGAGTGTACATGGGAGTTTCAGCCCACGAACGCAGAAGAAGAAGAAGAAAGGGGACATTCCACTGTACTGATCACTGTGTTTGTTTCTTGACAGGCTGGAGCCCGCGGACAAGCCAGGTGACAGCAAACCGTCCTTCTCCAAGTTCGAGGTGAAGAAGACGCAGCAGGCCAACAAGCGAGCCAACACAGTCAAGTCCATCTTCAGGAAGACGCCCACTAAAGGTGATTGCCCATCAAGATCATACAGGTTTAGCAGTAGCTGCTCTTCATATATATGTCCGACATAAGATTTTGTACTTTTTTTTTTGTTAGTCCGTCTTCAGGAAAACACTTACAGAAGGTGGTTGGCCATGAAGATAACACAGGTTTTGCAGTAGCTGCTCTTCATATAATATATATATACATGTCTGACATGAGATTTTGTACTTTTTTTGTTGTTGTCCATCTCAGGAAGACGTCCACAAAAGGTGGTTGGCCATCAAGATCATAAAGGTTTAGCAGTAGTACCTGCTGTTCATATGTCCGACATGAGATTTTAAAATTTTTTGTTCAGTCCATCTTCGGAAAAACACCCACAAAAGGTGGTTGGCAGTCGAGGTAACACGGATTTTGTAGTAGCTGCTCTTCATGAGAAGATATTTGTTCTTGTCCCACAGGGTGGTCCCTATTAGGGACTGCTCTTCATATGTTCAACATGAGATTTTGTAATGTGAATTTTACAATTTTTAAGTCCATCTTCAAGAAAACACCTACGAAAGTGGTTGGCCATCAAGATAACACGGGTTTTACAGTAGCTGCTTTTCATGTCCAGACATAACATTTTTCTGTACATTTACTCTTTTCTGTACATTTACTCTTTTCTGTACATTTACTCTTTTCTGTACATTTACTCTTTTCTGTTAATTTATAAGGCTGAACTGAAGGGATTTTGTCAGTCAAAATCAGAACCAAAAAGTAGGTAAAAACACAGGTTTGCTCTCTATAGTATTATCGGTAAAAAGGAAGATATATCAGAATCCAATATCTACTGTAAGTCAGAACATAAAATAACATTTGACACTAGATTGACACCAGGCATCACTGGTATGTTCATTTCAGTATCTGTAGTGAAAGTCAAATGTGTATTTTGGAAAGCTGCTTGATATTGTAGTGATCTCTGCATCATATTCTGTAAGCGCATAACTAGTCAGTAAGTCTGCCATTCAAAATCTTCAAGCACACAACTTGCTGCATGCTTAGCAGGCCTCAGTAAAACCAGGGGGCTATGAAAACAGATGTACATGATGTACAAACAAGTCAAGAAATTATTAGAATTGAAAGGTGATTCAAACAGTGTTCCTCTTCAGACTTGTATCTGTCAACTCTAGGTTGTAACTTGGTGGAGCTCAAAATACGGTCATACAGTAGTCAAAAGCAGGATAGATTTTGTGAATTATGTGCGTACAAAGAAGTGCAAAGTGGATCTGAGTTAATCTTCTGGGGAAAAATATACTGACAAAGGCCCGGGTAGCTCAGCTGGCAGAGCACTGGACTTGTGATCCTAGGATTGCAGGTTCGAATCTGGGCCGGGACAGACACGGGTCAACTTTATGTGCAGACTCAGAGAAACGGTATCCTGGTTCCACCCCCGTGTCACCACAGTGGCACGTTAAAGAGGTCGGTCATTCTGCCGTTAATGCAGGTGGTTGATTACATCTTAACACGCACACACCTGGGTAGTGAGACTCTGTTGCTGCTAGCTTTCCGCTGTGAGGAAACGACCTGAATTTCCCAGCAAAGGGACAATGAAGTTATGAAAATGAAATGAAAATGTTGATTTTCAGACTCTGCCAGCTCCTCTTCCCCTTCGGCACCAAAAGAATCACGGCGCTCCAGTCTAGAGAGCCAGAAAGTGGGCGGGGAATTTGCAGAGTTCCTGAAGACGCTACGCAAACCTCCGGCGCTGGAAGTGTCGAAGGTGGTGCGAGCGTTCGTCGAGCGCATTCAGCACAACGTGGACATTCCTGTCGATGAGCTGTCCGAGATGGTGCAGGACTTTTACCAGAACTTAGGCGACAAAATGGCCACCCAGACAGTGTTCAAAGGTAAATAGAGGCATGGGTGGAAGTTTTGTGCTCATACAAGATACAAGATACAAGATACAAGATATTTATTCACCAATTTTGCAAAAGGATTTCATCTTGGCACGGCACGGTAAAAATAAAAAATAAACCAACCAGACACATATGCAGACACACATCACCATGCATGCATACATACGTACATTACACTGTCATGCACACACAGACACAACTCACACACACACACACACACACACACACACACACACACACACACACACACACACACACACACACACACACACACACACACACACACACACACACACACACACACACACACACACACACACACAATTATTTACATTCTCACACATAACCAGCCACATATCTACATCACAAATTCACATCGTCGCCTTGTAAACGTAAAAACCATATCAGTTTAAAAGGGGTGCCAGTAATATCAATACAACATTAGTGAATACTAGAACAATACCTAAAATTTATAATCCATTTAAAAGTAAGTAGTACATGTAATTATTATCATTTAGTCAGATCATCACATAAAATTATATAATCATGATCTAGACAGTTTAAAACAACAGTATTAACAGACTATCACAGATCTACTCAAGCACCTGAACTTAGAGTCGCATTGCACAAAACTACTACCATCACAGAACTACTCCAGCACCTAAAAAAATAAGGACCATTCCACATTGCACATATTTCCACTATCACAAGTTATGAGAACAGTAATGGAATGCAGTGAAAGGACTAAGTAACAAAAGAACCCCCCCCCCCCAATCCTATAACTACAGTATATTACAACGTCTTCACTACAGGAGTTGTCAGTACAGCATGGGGGATGAAGCTAGAGCGAAAGCGACTAGTTCTGGCTTTCAAAGCTCTGTAGCGCCTACCAGATGGAAGAGGCTCGAAGAAGTGGTTTGCCGGGTGGGAGGGGTCGCGAACAATCTTTCCTGCTTTTCGACCTGAGCGCAACTCAAAGATAGAGGCAACGGAAGGGAAGTCACAGCCCGCGATTTTGGAGGCTGTCCGCACAATGCTCTCCAGTACTTGTCACAGTAATTTTCAGTATTTTGAGTAAGTTACGACTTCTTTCAAAACAAGGTAACACCTAACATTGGTGTGCTGGCTTTGTGTCTTGCATTTACAGGTTAAAGCTAAAGTTGTCAGAATATTTCAGTACATAACATACCTAAAATAGTTGTGATTAACTTTCTGTTACATTTACTGATAACGGAGGGATCGGGCAAGGGGATTTAAATTTAAACTGACTTTCTGTGTGTACTTTTCCTGTGTCCTATTGAGCAAATAAACCTTGTAGCAAAACTTCAAAAATAATGCTCTGATGTATGTTACTGTGTTGACAGTTGTTAGACCTTCTCTGAAGGTGAATGACTACAGTGGAACCCCCCTTTTAAGACTCCCTCCTTTTTAAAGGTCCTTTTCTACATTTTTATACCGAAATCGCCATTTGACCATTAAAATGCAGAGTCTATTATCTACAAATATCAACAATACACCCCCTTTCGATCAGGAAAGACGAAGCCAGTGTAGCCGTTTGAAAATTCATTGTAGTATTCCAGCGTAGTACTCATAGTAGGATATCCTTATTTGGAAAATGCCAAGCGCAAAACTCTTCTCAAATCCCGTGCATTTCGTGCGTTTAAAAAAAAAGCGTGGACAGCGCTCCAGTGTCAAACTGTTGCTGCACTTGTTTGGGCGTGGCTATAAGCATAACTGACATGAATTTGATTGGTCAGTATTTTTAGGCAAAGCACATGTTCTCAGCAAACAGAAAACACAATATTGGAAGCGTGAGTCACGCTACCCAAAAATAAAATCTTTTTTTTTACATATATTTGTTTTTCTATAACTTTTTTCCCCATGGTACATTCATCATCTGACATATAACTTTTTAGCGAAATCTAACCATAAGATTATTGAAAAAAAGCAAAAATGTAGACGACCACCTTTAAGACCTGATTTTCTCAGATTTTGGGAGGGATGAAAAGGGGGGGGGGGTCCGCTGTATATGGATTTGTTACCTACCCTCATGATCCTAGTCAGAAGCAAGTTGATGATGGCAGATGCATAACCAGGGATGGCCAAATCTCAAAATTGTAACTCGCAAACCGGGCGAGTAACTTCAAGAAAGTTACTAGCCTGCCAGAAATTTCGCTGGCCCGGTACAAACCACAGTTTGTTTAAACAGTATTTTATTCGTAAACAGACACATGATAATATAACAACATCATTAAGAAGGAGCACAACAAGTTTAAAACTTATGATAAGTGCTCATATAAACATGCCTGAAATTTCATGGCGGAATATGATCAATGCGACACATTTTTTGAAGAAAAAAGAAAAAGGAAAAAAAAAAGGAGAAAAACAACAAGGAAAACTTAGTTTGAATTATCGAACACAATCTGTGTCAATACCAAAAACGAAAACAAATACAAAACGAGAACGAAAGACACAACAAAATATCAAAAAGTAGATGGGCCCCAAGTAATATATTTAAAAAAAAAAAACACACAGTTGCGGCATCAGCAGTGTTTATATGGCTTTGAAACTCAATATTACAACCCAAAGTGTTGCATTTGACCAGAAATTTCACTGGCCATCCTGGCCAGTTGGCAGGCGGTTTCAACTAGCCCAGGGGAATTTTGACTCGCCCCTGGCGATCGGGCGGACGATTTGGCCATCCCTGATAACTGCTTCAATCCTGATAGACGTTCTGTAGTTACAAAGCTCATCACAATAAACTGGAATACAAATGAATGTCCAGGTTTAAGCCAAGAGGTGCAGGACAAAATACTGGACTACGCGGAGCGCTATGTGCTGACGCGGCTGTACCGCTGCCTTTTCTGCCCCATGACCACAGCGGACGAGGAGAAAGACCTGGCCGTCCAGAACCGTATCCGCGGCCTGCACTGGATCACCGCACAGCAACTGGACCTGGTCATCAACGACACTGACCCGGTCATCAGGCAGGAGCTGGACACAGCTATCACAGGTCAGCAACAAGAGAGAGAGAGAGAGAAGAATTAGAACACACACACACACGTATGCACAAAAATAATGGCGCCTTTCTCTGGCTGTTTTTCAGAAAGCAGAGAGAAAGAAGAATTAGAACACACACACGTATGCGCAAAAATAATGGCGCCTTTCTCTGGCTGTTTTTCAGAAAGCAGAGAGAAAGAAGAATTAGAACACACACACGTATGCGCAAAAATAATGGTGTCTTTCTGTGGCTGTTTTTCAGAAAGCAGAGAGAAGAAATAATTAAAACACATACGTGTATACGCACAAATGGTGCCTTTCTGAGGTTGTTTGTCACCAAGCAGAGAGAGAGAAGAATTGGAACACACGCACACATACAATGTCAATTTATGGGCTGATGGAAAACACAAAGGATCTTACATTCAGTGTCTTCTGTTCATGGTAGGGGTCTTGCACAACATGTATCATGGTATTTAGTAACTGTGTACACTTAGTGCTGTTTCCTGCAAAACACTAACTCTTAACACACGCACAAATTTAAAGACCAAAAAAACAAAACAAACAAAACTTTAAAAAAAACAAAATCTGTTTCCTGTTGCAGACATCATAGAGATGGACAGCAGGAGAGCCACTCTATTTAGTAACTGTGTCACTTTGTGCTGTTTCCTGTAAAACACTAACTTTTAAGATAAAATAAAGATTAAATTAAAAAAATACCAACTGGAAAAAAAACCAACCTCTTGCTGTTCCCTGTTGCAGACATCATAGAGATGGACAGCAAGCGAGCCACTCAGGACAAGCTGGCGTGCATCGTCAACTGCAGCAAACGCATCTTCCACATCCTGAAGGAGTCCAAAGGCGCCCCGGCCAGTGCCGACGAGTTTCTGCCCGCACTCATCTTCGTGGTGCTGAAGGCGAACCCGCCATTGCTACAGTCCAACATCCAGTACATCACACGCTTCGCCAACCCTAGTCGTCTCATGAGTGGAGAGGCTGGCTACTACTTCACAAATCTGGTGAGTTATGAGCTTTAGCTTCATGCTTGAAAACAAGAGTAAAGCCAAAATCTAATGAGGCAGAGCGCTGTGTAGAGATCTGATAAATAAAGGGAAGTAAGCGCTGTAAAATGCATACGGCATGTGTAATAGAGTCAGTAAGACTTATTCGGAACCATTCTCCTGGCACCCGAGAGAATAACAAGCATTGATATATACAAGCAACTTTCATTTCTATGATGTCTGCAACGTGTCCGTTTAACATTAGGCCAAAAAAAAAATAGGTCTGTTTACGGTAACATAGGCCAAAAAAATAGGGTCGGTAGGTCGGGATTTTTTTTTTCTTTCTTTTTTTTTCTTTCCAAAAAACCATATTTTTACGTTATTTTTCAAAAAAAACAAAAGATTTTTTTCTTTCTTTCCCAAATGCCAAAAAAAAGTCTAGGGTCGCGCGAAAAAAATAGGGTCGGTCGGGTTACCGTAAACAGACTATTATTTTTTTTGGCCTTAATAGATTTCACGTTCCATGATATTGGCAACACTAACCTGTCATGATGTTTTTTCCTGCAGTGCTGTGCAGTGGCTTTCATCGAAAACATCAACGCTGAGTCCCTCAGCCTCTCGGTGGCAGAGTACGACCGCTACATGTCTGGGGAGGCTACTCCGCCAGGTAGCAGCGGCGAACACATCTGCGAAGGACTGCGTCTGATGCAGCACAACTTGAATTCACTGACAGATCTGAAGCAACGCCAGGTAAAAAGGATGTTTGATGTTCACGTGTTAGTGATTAACGGCTGACGGGCGCAGTGGCCGGGTGGTAAGATGTCGGCCTCCTGATCGGGAGGTCATGAGTTCGAATCCCGGTCGCTGCCGCCTGGTGGGTTAAGAGTGGAGATTTTTCCTATCTCCCAGGTCAACTTATGCAGACCTGCTAGTGACTTAACCCCCTTCGTGTGTACACGCAAGCACAAGACCAAGTGCGCATGGAAAAGATCCTGTCAACTACCCTCATCCCTACAACTACAGAGAAACCCCCATCTTAAGACCTAAAAATCGGAGAAAATTAGGTCTTAAAAAGTTGCGAAAGACAAAAATACAACATTTAGTCAAGCTCAGTCGAACTCACAGAATGAAACTGAACGCATTGCATTTTTTCCACAAGACTGTACACTCGTAGCATTGTCTGTCCACCGCTCGTGGCAAAGGCAGTGAAATTAACAGTCCAAAAAAGCGCGGTAGCGGTTGCGCTGAGGAGGATAGCATGCTTTTCTATATCTCTATTCTTTTAAACTTTCTGAACGTGTTTTTAATCCAAACATATCATATCTATATGTTTTTGGAATCAGGAACGGACAAGGAATAAGATGAAATTGTTTTTAAATGGATTTCGGAAATTTAATTTTAATCATAATTTTTATATTTTTAATTTTCAGAGCTTGTTTTTAATCCGAATATAACATATTTATATGTTTTTGGAATCAGAAAATGATGAAGAATTAGATAAACGTAATTTTGAATCGTTTTATAGAAAAGTAATTTTAATTACAATTTTCAGATTTTTAATGACCAAAGTCATTAATTAATTTTTAAGCCTCCAAGCTGAAATGCAATACCAAAGTCCGGCCTTCGTCGAAGATTGCTTGGCCAAAATTTCAATCAATTTTATTGAAAAATGAGGGTGAGACAGTGCCGCCTCAACTTTTTACAAAATTCCGGATATGACGTCATCAAAGACATTTATCCAAAAAATGAAAAAAACGTCTGGGGATATCATACCCAGGAACTCTCATGAAAAATGTCATAAAGATTGGTCCAGTAGTTTACTCTGAATCGCTCAACACACACACACACACATACACCACGACCCTCGTCTCGATTCCCCCTCTATGTTAAAACATTAAGTCAAAACTTGACAAAATGTAAAAAGGAGGAAGTCTTAAAATGGGGTTAAATTTACAGAGATTATGAACAAAAAGTCAGAGAAAACATGGTTTTAAAAGGGAGGGAGTCTTATATTGGGGGTCCTCTGTATTGAAAAGAAGAAGCTGGTCAACTACCCTCAGGGCCTGGGTGGCCGAGTGGTAACGCACTTGCGCTCGGAAGCGAGAGGTTGCGTGTTCAGGCCTGGGTCAGGCCGCAATTTTCTCCCCCCTTTCCTAACCTAGGTGGTGGGTTCAAGTGCTAGTCTTTCGGATGAGACGAAAAACCGAGGTCCCTTCGTGTACACTACATTGGGGTGTGCAGGTTAAAGATCCCACGATTGACAAAAGGGTCTTTCCTGGCAAAATTGTATAGGCATAGATAAAAATGTCCATCAAATACCCGTGGGACTTGGAATAAAGTTAAAAAAAAATTCCATCTCACACGGCATTAAGTCTCAGGAAACATGAATACACGCATGCAGGGAAAAAAAAAAAATATGGGTAGCGCCGTATGTATGGCAGCTCGCTTTCCCCGGGGAGAAAGCAGCCCGAATTTCCATGAGGGTAACCTCACTGGATTGTAAATCTTATCCAATCCAATCCAATCCAATCCAATCATCCCTACAACTAGTAAGTTAAAAGGAAGGAATGTTGATGATAGTTTGACTTGTTGCATGCAGGAACGTGTGATGGCAGAGGCTCTACAACTTCAGCAGGACATGAAGGACTTCAGCCAGAACTTCAACAAAGAGATCGCAGATGTCCTCCAGCGCACGCCCCTCACCATACGACCTCGCAAGGTCAAGGTCGACCTGGACGCAGAGGTCAGCGACTCTTGCGAGGCCAACCTTCCCTCTCCTCTTCAACCTCTCCCATGTGGCGGAGTCGCCACTGGTACTGCTGTTTCTGTGGCTATGAATGCAGACACTACTGCCCCTAATGTTGTCGATCCGTCTTCCGCTCCTTTGAGAGATCCCGAGGGTTCGTCACCGTTACCACCCACACTCCCATCACCGCTCAAACCACAACCATTCACCGCAGAGAGTTCACCGGTGATCACAGTATCTGACGCTTCACCGACTCACATCGATGTGGATATTATGGGTGAACAAGGAATGGCTGCCGAGAGAGGGGAAGAAAAAATGGACACGGTTGAGCAGCGCTCTGCTGAGAAAGAGGGTCATGGTGAGAATCAGGAGTCGGTCATGCAAGACGCTCCATCAGGGTTGTGAACAAAAAAAAGATGAAGAAACTTTGAAGTACTTTTTTGTGATACTGGGATGGAGAAAGAGTGTGTGTAATATCGGTGAAGAAAACAGATTGAGATTGATCTCTTCTCTACTCCTTTTGCCCTTCGCAATAGACGAATTCCAGAAATAACTCTGTCAGGTTTGTGTGGGTTGTGAAAGAGTTGTTTCTCATTGAAACATTGAGGCAAACTTTCCCACATGACATTATAGGCCAATCACTAGCGAGAGGCGTGTCTCCACACGTGGTAAGATTTCACACCCCATACAAACCCAACAAAGTCATTTCCGAACAACGTCTGTTACCTATATTATTGAAATTTACTTATTTTTACCCTTTCTGAAAGAACTTTTGATAAATAATGTATTAGACAAGGCAGTTGTTTCATTGTTTGTGTTGAATGATTTTTCTGTGGACTTTTTCTGGTGATGATGAATACGCTTCCAGATCCAATCTTTCTATCTTGCGTGTAATTACTCATCTCAAGTTTTAAGAATTTCTTTTTTAACGTAACAGGACTGCTGAGAGTGTTAATGTCACAACTAAATACAATCTTTTTATATTTCTTCTTCCTTTTTGTTTTTAGGGGGTGGGGGTAGGGAAAAAAAAGGGTTTATTTTTTGCTTGAACAAAAGTTTTGTGTTAATGAAATATGTGTTTCTTACTATTCCTGTGTGAGACTGTATGTGAGAGAAAGTACATATGTGTCAGTGTGTGTGTGCGCGAGTGTGTGCATACATGTATGTATGCGGGTATGAGTGTGTGTGTTAGTGCATGTGTGTTGGTTTGTGTGTGTGTGTGTTGGTTTGTGTGTGTGTCTGTGTTCAAGAGTGTTTGTGTCTGTGGGCAAATCACATCCGCAGTGTTTCGATCATTTCAGAGCAAACAGTAAACACACTGATTTGACAAACTTATGCATGTGCTTTTGCAAGATTTGTAGACGTGCTAGTGCAATTGAAAAGGTTTATGTTATGTAATGCTTGTTTGCTAGTTTTTTTTCCTTGAGAGAATGGAAATGTGAATGAGATGCGCTGTGCTGAACGAAATACTGCTAAACCTACGTTGCATAATGTAGTACAGAACATAGAGAAGCGTGTGTGTAAGTTAATTGACATGAGTCTTCTTAGTGCGTGTGTATTCACATCATTGTATCCTATGCATGTGTGACAAGGGGATGGTAGGTTCAGACCTGGGAACCCATACGATTTCACTGGATTTTGTACGCTTGATTGTCTAGAATACAATCAGTGGAAAAAAATACGACGAGAAAAATTCCTCGACTACTTTTCTTCACAAGCGCATCTTGAAGCCGATCCAGTATTTTGGATGTTCGAATGCTGTGTGGAGTACACTCATTTTTCTGAAAATATGCCAAGTTTCTTTGAGAATGCTCCAAGTGCAAAACAGGGGTTCCCAGGACTGTAGGTTCCTATTTACTCTGTGTGTGAGTGCGTACATATGTTCGTGCGTGCATGTGTGTACATCAAAGAAGACTGACATTTTTAGAGCACTGAACCATAAGTGCGGGTACGCATTTAAAGGCTAAACCTGGTCAATACTATGTAGAATTGGCGTATACCAAGTACCCTGATTTGGTCTCTGTATCTTAATTTTTATGATTAAGCAATGTGTATACTAAAGAGTTGAACAATTTGTGTGTGTATTGTGTCCATGAGGTGTTCATTGGTACACTGGATGTATTCAGATCAAGGGATATTTTCGGTTTCAAAGTTGGAGGGAAATATTGTTCTGGTCATTGGATTTTTTTCACAGCTTGACATGTGAATAAAAGCCAGTGGGTTATGTAGTGAGGTGTGTGCAGAGCCCATTGATATACGCTACGTGACGGTAATCTTACTGTTTGTTTGTTTGTTTGTTTGCTTAACGCCCAGCCGACCACGAAGGGCCATATCAGGGCGGTGCTGCTTTGACATATAACATGCGCCACACACAAGACAGAAGTCGCAGCACAGGCTTCATGTCTCACCCAGTCACATTATTCTGACACCGGACCAACCAGTCCTAGCACTAACCCCATAATGCCAGACGCCAGGCGGAGCAGCCACTAGATTGCCAATTTTAAAGTCTTAGGTATGACCCGGCCGGGGTTCGAACCCACGACCTCCCGATCACGGGGCGGACGCCTTACCACTAGGCCAACCGTGCCGGTAATCTTACTGTGACAATGAACGTTTCAATAATTTGTGAAAGAGAAGCGTTGCCACGTTTGTGTGAAATCAGCATGAAACAGCTTTAACATTTTAAGTCAGATGATTATAGCTGACTGTATCAAACACAGGTGTCTGCGCAGTGGTGTTATTCACTTCTAGTTGTGAACAATTTAAGTGTGAAGGGAGAACGTCTACGTCTGAGCCAGTATTTGAGTTTCAGATATAGAATTTACAGCAGTAACAGACCCATGTGTCACGATGACAGTGTTAAAGAAAATCAGCTACACTTTCTGCAAATACTCCACATCATTACCCCATAACACTCGGCATCATCACAAATTTTGGCGATTGTAATTGGAGTGCAAGGGCTGATCACTTATAGACCAGATTAACTTATTGGTAAGGATGCAGAAGGGTCTTGCTTTTCAAGTGAATCAAAGAAGGAAGAACAATGGTAATGTTAGATTGAAGTGATAAGGGTCATGCATTTATTTGTTTTTAGTTGTAATTCTATTTTTTTAAATTCGCATTGGCTTGATCTGCTCACAAGAACTTGAGGTTGTGCAGGTCATTTGTGGCCCTCCACCACGGAATGAGTCGCATGTCACCTTTGCATGATTTTTGACTCACATGCGAAGCAAAAGTGAGTCTATGTACTCACCCGAGTCGTCCGTCCGTCCGTCCGTCCGTCCGTCCGGCCGGCCGGCCGGCCGGCCGGCCGTCCGGAAAACTTTAACGTTGGATATTTCTTGGACACTATTCAGTCTATCAGTACCAAATTTGGCAAGATGGTGTATGACGACAAGGCCCCAAAAAACATACATAGCATCTTGACCTTGCTTCAAGGTCAAGGTCGCAGGGGCCATAAATGTTGTCTAAAAAACAGCTATTTTTCACATTTTTCCCATTTTCTCTGAAGTTTTTGAGATTGAATACCTCACCTATATATGATATATAGGGCAAAGTAAGCCCCATCTTTTGATACCAGTTTGGTTTACCTTGCTTCAAGGTCAAGGTCACAGGAGCTCTTGAAAGTTGGATTGTATACATATTTTGAAGTGACCTTGACCCTGAACTATGGAAGATAACTGTTTTAAACTTAAAAATTATGTGGGGCACATGTTATGCTTTCATTATGAGACACATTTGGTCACATATGATCAAGGTCAAGGTCACTTTGACCCTTATGAAATGTGACCAAAATAAGGTAGTGAACCACTAAAAGTGACCATATCTCATGGTAGAAACTGAAAGAGCCAATAAGCACCATTGTACTTCCTATGTCTTGAATTAACAGCTTTGTGTTGCATGACCTTGGATGACCTTGACCTTGGGTCAAGGTCACATGTATTTTGGTAGGAAAAATGTGTAAAGCAGAAGGTCAAGCATGTGAGTCGTATGGGCTTTGCCCTTCTTGTTATATTTTTACATTATCTTAAAGAATTGTTTATGCTCTATCCAGGGGTAAAAACCGTTTTAGAAAAGAGCGAAAACTTATCAGTTCAAGTTCGAGTTATAAGCCTGTGACTAAGGTGATCCTCACACTGATACCTGACACCCCCCGGACGTATATTAAGCCTAGCGCAAAACCCCGCGAGGTGACATCCAACTCATTCCATGGTGGAGGGTCACATTTGCAATGAGTTTTAGATGCTTGATTAATATTGTAAGATAATTGCTATCCAATGTTTCATTGTTTTTAAAACTTCAGTGTGATGCAAGAATTACTTTGCAAGATTTCCATTCGACGTCTGCCAGAGTTCAAACAGATGTGACAACAGCAAGGGTTAACGAGGTGTGAATGGTTGTGCTGGAAATATCTTAAGAGTCACTTAGCACAGGTAATTGATATCCGAGTCCTGTATGAGTTAACATGATGTATGATGAACTGTTTGTACCATGTACTGACTAATGCTTGTTATTCAGAACTCCAGCTTAGAATAAATAATTAGTCTACACTGTAGACTGTGTTAGTCTGATATACAGGTGAAGTCACGTAGTGTGAACTTGTTCGGAAATAAAAATACCAAAAAATACTGTACTCGCTCGCGTGTTTAACGAAGGCGATACGAACAACAAAGCACGTTTCGACCACTGTGGGTTCCTCAGGCACAAAAATCAGAAAAAAGAAAAAGTCATAATTTTCGGAAATAGTTCTTCTTCTTCTTGTCGTTCGCTGTTAGATCGTCAGTGTCACGTTTCAATATATCACTAAAGGCGATTATGAACCGGTTAATTACTACTAATTAACTAACCACACCACGATCCACTCTCGCAGTCATACAATTAAATAGAGTCAACAAAAGTATAAGTCTCAGACGCCTGTTTATGTATAAACTCTCCACCTCCCTCGAGCCTTCACTCAAAATATGTTCCTTTTACGTTCTCAACACGTAAAAAACCAGTGTTCACTGACAAAATGCCAGTAGTATGTAGAAAATTATAGTAACACGCTGAACCCGTGTAAATACAGTCAAATGAGAATGTTCTGTTCGAAAAGCTCTAGTTCGTGCAGGTGTCACACACCCCACGTTGTCACTACTCCAATGAAATCATAGATACGAAAAGACAACGGTGGTCAACGGGGTGCGTACGACATGGTGCACTTAGCTTTATCTCTGCTGCTGCTGCTTAGCCGGTATGCTGGTTAGTCGGTTCGCTGGTTAGCCGGTCCGCTGGTTAGCCGGTTCGCTGGTTAGCCGGTCCGCTGGTTAGCGCAGCTTCAACAGTTCCCACCAGAGTCAGCCGTGCAGATGTTACAGGAATGTAACGAAGCGAGGCGAACGAAACGAAGCGAAGGCTGCAAACAGAAAGCATCGGTGCACTAAACATGTCAGCTACCCCTCACCCACCACCTTAAAACATGTCATCTTTAAATATCTCATCGAGCACGTGGGCCTGCACAAAATGGACTTTTTACAACAACAAAACAGTCATTTTCCGTCCTTCTCTCCCTATCTGCAAAAACCATATACAGATTAGTATTTTAGCGTCACAGAGAGTAAATTATGCGCTAACCTGGAAAGAACAACAGAGAGTATTTCATTCCACAACACAGACTCATCAACAGCGTTAAATAATGATTTATTACCTCAAAAGCCTATGATTGTACTCTCAATGGAAGCAAAGTCCGCTTCCTCCCTGGAACAGTCTCTGTTCGTCAACAGTGACCAAAAACCTCCAGAACCCCTTGTCGAATCCTTATGCGAAAGCCATCGCCGACGAAGGAAAGTTGACGACTTGTCCTCAGCAAAATACGTGGCAGAGAGAAGAAATAACTCGTGGAAGTTCCCCTAGAGTGCCGAATATAATACTCGGTGAAAAACCATCATACTCTAGAAACTGTGTATACGATCCTTCCCCTTCTGCCGCTGGGTGTCAAGTGTGCCGTCCTTGAGTCTCTGCCAGACCACCTAGCCAAATACACGTGACTGACCTTGTCACAAAACCAGTCCAGCTATACACAATTCTGCCTCCCAAGCAGAAAAAGACACGAGAAACTCAATCCGTGAAAATCCCGTGTGCGCTGTCAGCGAAAAACCGTCAGCCCTAGCTATGACAGCAGAAACCTCCACTGTAAAACTCGTGCGATACAAAACATCCGTGCTCGTTGAGCACCGTCAGCAAACTCTGCTGTAACCCAATATCACGCACAGGCGCTTTCTATCATACACGACCAAGAACAGGCACTCCACTGAGTGACACTTTCTTGGTCTCTGTCACCCGATCGTGACACACCTCCCCTCTTCAAGACGAAACCTCGGTTTCGCTCACAGTCATGTTCTCCTCTACAGCCCGAGAGAGAAAGTCAGCTCCAACATTGTTGGCGCCTGGAATGACGCGTACCGTGAATTGGTACGGTTGGAGAATCAACGCCCAGCGCATAAGTCTGGCGTTTGCCAACCTTGCAACCTGAAGATATTGCAGAGGTTGATGGTCCGTCTCCAGACAGAAAGGTCGTCCGTACAGGTATGCTTCGAACTTCTGGATGCCCCAGACAATGGCGAGACACTCGCGTTCAACCGTTGCATACGCTGCCTCGGCCGAGGTCAGCTTACGGCTGGCGAAGCAAACAGGGTGCAAAAACCCCTCTGTCTCCTGAAGCAACACTGCCCCAAGTCCCTTCCCTGAAGCGTCTGTCCTCAGCACGAAGTCCTTGTTCAGGTCTGGTAGTCGGAGAATAGGCTGACTGGTGAGTCGCCTCTTCAGGGTGTTGAATGCGGAGCTGCATTCCTCAGTCCACACTACAACGGTCGGTTGTAGTTTCTTGGTAAGGTTGGTCAGTGGTAGTGCGATTTCGGCAAAGTGCGGGATGAAGCGTCTGTAGAAGCTGGCTAGGCCCAGGAAAGACCTGACTTCTTTCTTCGTGCGCGGTGGCTCCGCCTCCCGAATCTTCTGGATCTTGTCGTCCTCTGGAACGAGCAATCCCTCGCCGACAACATGACCCAGGAAAGACAATTCCCGAAATCCCAAGTAGCACTTGGACGGTTTAGCTCCCAGATTTCCGTCCTTCAACCTTCCGAACACGTCGCGCAGGGCGTCGAGATGTTCAGTCCATGTCTCTGTCGCGATCAGCACATCGTCGATGAAACTGCTGATGTCCTCGCGCTTCAAAGGTTCCAAAAGTTTCCTCATCATGCGAGTGAAGACGGCACCTGCATTCTGTAGACCAAAAGGCATGACTGTCCACTGGAACTGGCCGAATGGAGTGGTAAATGCAGTCTTTGGGCGATCTTCCTCGGCAACTGGGATTTGCCAGTACCCCTTGGTGAGGTCCAGTTTGGAAAAGTACTTGGCCTTGGCCAAGTGACTGAAGAGGTAGTCCACATCAGGCATGGGTTCCGCGTCAAACGCCGTAATCTTGTTCAGCTTCCGGTAGTCGACACAGAACCTGACGCGTCCATCCTTCTTCTTCACAAGCACAATTGGTGAACTGTAGGGAGAGTTCGCTGGCTCGATGACGCCCAACTTCGTCATGTCGGCGATTTCCTTCCTGACCACCTCCTTCTGGGCATGAGGCATGGGATACTGCTTCGTCCTCACTGGCTGCTTCTCCAGCAAGTCGAAGGTAAACTCCTCTAGATGCGTCTGAAGTGGTATGTCTGTAAGGACCCGTGCTGCATCCTTCAGGATCTCTTGCAAGTCCGCCTGCTGGTCGTCCCCAAGATCAGGTGAGATGTGCACGTCTGTGTGATCCTCACTAGCCTCCAGCGGACAAACTGGTACACGTCCTCCTCCCTGTTCTCCCGTTGTCTCGTCCATCACGACAGCAACTGCTTCTGTCACTTTGTCCTTTTCCCCGTAGGCAGTCCTCTCTATGTAGGCGCGCAGCAGGTTGGCGTGATACAGGCGTGCTTTCCCGTGCATCATGATCCTGTAGTCGTTCTGGCCCACCCTCGCTGTCACCTCAAAAGGTCCTTGCCACTGCAGTTGTAGCTTGTTGTGTTTGACAGGTAGAAGTAGCAACACCCGTTCTCCAATCTTGAAGCTGCGCGGCCGTGCCTTGCGGTCGAATCCTCGCGCGTAACGCTGTGCTGCTCTTCCCAGGTTCTCTTGAGCCAGTTTGCAGGTCTCTTCAATCCTGTTCCTGAGTTCTACTATGTAGGTCGCTGTCGTCTGCACCTCCTCGTCAGCTTCTTCGTCCGTCCAAGCCTGACGCAGGATAGCCATGGGACCGCGTACCTGTCTGCCGTACAACAACTCAAATGGGGAAAAGCCCAAGCTCTCCTGAGGAACCTCGCGGTATGCGAAAAGCAATGCTGGGATGTACCTGTCCCACGTGCGTGGTTTCTCCTGAGCTAGTTTCCTCAGCATGGTCTTCAAGGTGCCATTGAACCTCTCCACCAGTCCGTTGCACTGAGCATGGTAAGGAGTGGTGAAGTGCTGCTCCAGTGATAGCAGTCGTGCTGCCTCCGCCATCACTCCTCCCGTGAACTGCGTGCCTCTGTCGGTGAGTACCTCTGATGGAATTCCCAGCCGGGACCACATAGTAACCAGAGCCTCAGCTACTCGCGTGGCTTCAATCGATTTCAGAGGGATCGCCTCTGGGTATCGAGTAGCGTAGTCCACCATGGTCAAAATGTATCTGTTTCCGTCCTCAGACGCAGGCAAGATGGGCCCGATGATGTCCACTGCCACCCGACGAAAGGGTTCGTCGATGAGCGGCATCTTCTCTAAGGGGACCTTCCTCACCCTTCCTTTGGCAACCACCTTCTGGCACTTATCGCAGGACGCACAGAAACGTCGGACATCCGTGCAGATGCCTGGCCAGTAAAAGTGGCGCCAGACACGATCCGTGGTCTTCTTGGTACCAAGATGACCTCCCAGAATCGAGTCGTGTGCCGTTGCCATGACACCCTCGCGAAACTCGCGAGGCACGACAACCTGTTTGAATGTACCCTCCTTGTTGCTGAACTCACGGTAGAGCAACTTCTTGTCCCTGAGGAACCTTGACCTCCCATGCTTCCCGCTCAGCTTCACCTTCCCCGACTTCGCGTGCTCCCGAGGAGTAGCTAAGGTCGGGTCAGAATCCTGAGCCTTCGCGAGAAGCGCGGGGGTCACGTTCCCCAGGGCAGCTCGTGCAGCAGGTAGGGGTTTGAGAGGTTTGTCCTCTCGCTCCGCCTGTGCCCGCGTGAGCACTGAAATGACGTCGGGAGACCGATAAACGGGAACCTCCCTGGTGACGCCGTCCACAAACTGAACCCGGTTCCCAATGAGCAAGTCGCATGGAGGATCGTCCATGACGACGGCCACAATGGTTCCCGTGAACAACGGTGTTACGACCTTGATCACTGCCGTGTTCAAATCGTAAGCGTGAGATGCCTCGGCCATTCTCACCCTGATGCTGTCTCCTGTGTAGGCCATAGCTGGAACCAGACTCGCCCGAACCACTATCATGTCTGCCCCTGTGTCCCGCAGACCTTCGCCCTTCACTCCGTTAACGTAGACGTTGCAGTGGGGCTGGAAATGTTTCCTGGAGCACGGAACGCAGAGTTGTGGAATGGTGCATGAGCTCGTGACGTCCCTTAACTCCTCACTGCCAACAAAGTGTACGCCCTTCTGGTCAGCCTGTCTCCTGTGGCAGTCCTTCTTCACGTGGCCCCGCTTGTTGCAGTAGTAACACTGGATGTCAGATCTGGAACTTGATCCCTTGTGTCCCTGATCGTCCTTCCCGTCCTTGGGTCCTGAAGAACCTGAATTTCCCGATTTTCCCGGCCGTGAGCCTGAAGATTTGCCGGAGATCGCCTGGGCGTCCTCGTGTACTCTGATCCAGTCGGCTGCCTCCTGAGTAGTCTTTGGCTGGTGCTCCTGCACGAAGGTCACCACCTCAGGTCGCAGGCTGGACATCAGTTGTTCCATGACAATGAGGTCGGCAAGGTCGTCGACGGTCCAGTTCTTCTCGGCCATCTCCACCCAGCGCCGCAGGTAGAGATTAAGGCGTGCCACAAACTGATGACTCAGCTCGCCGCTCAGTCTCTTGCTGTTACGCAGACGTCGTCTGTAGGCTTCAGCAGTCAGGTTGAAGCGCTGGAGTAACGCCTTCTTTAGTGCCTGATAGTCTCTCGCCTCGTCGTCCTCCAAAGCGTTGTAGAGCTGCAATGCGCGTCCTTTCAAGCAGGTGCTAAGGCGGCTAGCCCACGTGGCCTCTTCCCACTTCTGGTCCGATGCAATGCGCTCAAACCGGCGTAAAAAGTCGTCGAGCTCGTCCTTGTCATCGTCGAACGTCGGCAGTCTCGTACGGTCGGCAACAAACGTCGGCGCGCTAGCCTGAGTAAGCGTACCCTTCTCGGCCTGTAGCCTAGCTAGTTCTAGCTGGTGTTCGCGATCCGCCTGTTTGTCCTGTCTGTCACGTTCGGCCTGTCGTTCCTGTCTCTCAAGTTCAGCCTGTTCTTTCTCTTTCCGTTCTTGTCTGTCTCGTTCGGCCTGTCGTTCTTGTCTCTCAAGTTCAGCCTGTTCTTTCTCTTTCCGTTCTTGTCTGTCTCGTTCGGCCTGTCGTTCTTGTCTGTCAAGCTCGTCTTTCTTATCCTGTCTGTCACGTTCGGCCTGTCGTTCGGCCTGTCGTTCTTTTTCTTGTCTGTCTCGTTCATCTTTCTCTTTCCGTTCTTGTCTGTCACGTTCGTCTTGTCGTTCCTGTCTCTCGCGTTCGGCCTGTCGCTCTTGTCTGTCAAGCTCTTCTTTTCTCGTCTGTCGCTCTATGTCTTCCTTACGTTCTAACTCCTTGCGCTTAAGCAAACTACGCGCTCTAACGCGTGCGTCTCGCTCTGTCTGTTCCTCGCTACCAGGAGTCTCAAAAGTTAATCTCTTCGTAGGAGATCCCCCTGTAGCCATGGTTAGTTTTAGCAAAGCTTTATTACCAAAGTAAGTCTAACGCAGCTCTAGCTAGAATACGCGGTGACGAAAGCGGTGGATACAAAAATCCAGCAACCGGAAAATGCAGAAGAAAAATCCAAACGGTGTAGAACAAAACGCGTAGCCTACTTTATGGCTGCTTTTTGCGGTGAAACAAAGTGTTTCCCACAGCCGTGGCCTACTTTATCGGCTGCTTTTTGCGGTGAAACAAAGCGTTTCCCACAGCCTTGGTTAGGACAGAAGTCCTCGGACCCTTCCCCCCCAAAATTCCAACAAAGTCAAAATATGGAGAAAAATCCAAGTAAAACAAGACGGTAGAAATGTAACCTGTTACAGAATGCGAAACAACAATGTAGAGAAAACTGAGTAAAACGAATAACAAATCCGCTAACCCCGCTCAGCTCTCTGCAACGGAAAACTCTGAACGTACAACAACAAAGATTCACAAACAAAGGAAAGGGTAGTAATCACAGTTAGCGCATACAATAACTCACAAATTACAATTTACATTTCCTGCAAGATGTGAATCGCTTAAGGTGTGGTATATGATCAAAACTATACAAAAAAGGGTAGCACCAAGCAGAAAATAAGTCGAGCACTGACGAGATTATCTGCTCTTAGTTATCCTTAATTGGTGGGTCTTTATCAGTTGGAAATTAACTGAGTAAATCCCGGCTTGGCCCCCATGTGTCACGTTTCAATATATCACTAAAGGCGATTATGAACCGGTTAATTACTACTAATTAACTAACCACACCACGATCCACTCTCGCAGTCATACAATTAAATAGAGTCAACAAAAGTATAAGTCTCAGACGCCTGTTTATGTATAAACTCTCCACCTCCCTCGAGCCTTCACTCAAAATATGTTCCTTTTACGTTCTCAACACGTAAAAAACCAGTGTTCACTGACAAAATGCCAGTAGTATGTAGAAAATTATAGTAACACGCTGAACCCGTGTAAATACAGTCAAATGAGAATGTTCTGTTCGAAAAGCTCTAGTTCGTGCAGGTGTCACACACCCCACGTTGTCACTACTCCAATGAAATCATAGATACGAAAAGACAACGGTGGTCAACGGGGTGCGTACGACATGGTGCACTTAGCTTTATCTCTGCTGCTGCTGCTTAGCCGGTATGCTGGTTAGTCGGTTCGCTGGTTAGCCGGTCCGCTGGTTAGCCGGTTCGCTGGTTAGCCGGTCCGCTGGTTAGCGCAGCTTCAACAGTTCCCACCAGAGTCAGCCGTGCAGATGTTACAGGAATGTAACGAAGCGAGGCGAACGAAACGAAGCGAAGGCTGCAAACAGAAAGCATCGGTGCACTAAACATGTCAGCTACCCCTCACCCACCACCTTAAAACATGTCATCTTTAAATATCTCATCGAGCACGTGGGCCTGCACAAAATGGACTTTTTACAACAACAAAACAGTCATTTTCCGTCCTTCTCTCCCTATCTGCAAAAACCATATACAGATTAGTATTTTAGCGTCACAGAGAGTAAATTATGCGCTAACCTGGAAAGAACAACAGAGAGTATTTCATTCCACAACACAGACTCATCAACAGCGTTAAATAATGATTTATTACCTCAAAAGCCTATGATTGTACTCTCAATGGAAGCAAAGTCCGCTTCCTCCCTGGAACAGTCTCTGTTCGTCAACAGTGACCAAAAACCTCCAGAACCCCTTGTCGAATCCTTATGCGAAAGCCATCGCCGACGAAGGAAAGTTGACGACTTGTCCTCAGCAAAATACGTGGCAGAGAGAAGAAATAACTCGTGGAAGTTCCCCTAGAGTGCCGAATATAATACTCGGTGAAAAACCATCATACTCTAGAAACTGTGTATACGATCCTTCCCCTTCTGCCGCTGGGTGTCAAGTGTGCCGTCCTTGAGTCTCTGCCAGACCACCTAGCCAAATACACGTGACTGACCTTGTCACAAAACCAGTCCAGCTATACACAATTCTGCCTCCCAAGCAGAAAAAGACACGAGAAACTCAATCCGTGAAAATCCCGTGTGCGCTGTCAGCGAAAAACCGTCAGCCCTAGCTATGACAGCAGAAACCTCCACTGTAAAACTCGTGCGATACAAAACATCCGTGCTCGTTGAGCACCGTCAGCAAACTCTGCTGTAACCCAATATCACGCACAGGCGCTTTCTATCATACACGACCAAGAACAGGCACTCCACTGAGTGACACTTTCTTGGTCTCTGTCACCCGATCGTGACAGTCAGTCCGGACTGCAGGGCGAAACGTGCTGTCCTCTCCAAGTCCTCTTTGGGGCCGTATAGCTTCTTTTGTAGCGCTGTCTCCTCTGACCAGGTGGTGTCCCTCAGAGCACTGTGGTATGGACAAGCCTGCAGGATGTGCTCTGCTGTCTGATTCTTGCCACACGGACATAGGGGAAATTGTTCAATTTAGACTGTAGGCAGACTGTCACAGTAAGCAAGTACAATGTAGGGTAAATTTGGAATTGATGGTTTCTTCCCTGTGAGAGAAATACATGTACGACTATAACTGAAATGTCACAATAACCGAGTTCATATTAGGTTCATTCCAGTGTAGCTGTAATCAGGCTTTGTGACACTAACACTAGTCTTTTGGGGTGTTACGGTGGTTGTTGAAACAGTCATTTGACAGTGGTAAGTCATTGCAAATGGCGGAATTTTAACAGGCCACTGCTGTGTTAACCTACTGTCTTGGCAGAATCTTTATGCATGTGGTACAACTAACAGCTGTGCTTTGCTTGAAATGAGCCATGCCTAACAGCCTATACTGACTGTCATCACTTCTTCTGTGTCCCTTATAAAATGGTCAGATGTTTGATCATTAATTTTAATGGTTGCCCTGACTGGAACAAGCCTGCCCTCTTTTTCACTTTGCTACGCAGATCTTTGGGAATTAAAAATGTGAAATTGCATGAAGACTTTTTAATTTCTCCTGTGTGTGTGTGTGTGTGTGTGTGTGTGTGTGTGTGTATGCAATATTGGGTGTGTGAGAGTGTGTGTGTGTGTGTGTATAATTATGTGTGTGTGTGTTCTGATAATACTACATGTACTTGTATTACAATGTGGTTTGTAATTTACACAGATACCCCCCGCGGGTTAGGGGGAAGAATTTACCCGATGCTCCCCAGCATGTCGTAAGAGGCGACTAACGGATTCTGTTTCTCTTTTTACCCTTGTTAAGTGTTTTTTGTATAGAATATAGTCAATTTTTGTGAAGATTTTAGTCAAGCAGTATGTAAGAAATGTTAAGTCCTTTGTACTGGAAACTTGCATTCTCCCAGTAAGGTAATACATTGTACTACGTTGCAAGCCCCTGGAGCAAATTTTTGATTAGTGCTTTTGTGAACAAGAAACAATTGACAAGTGGCTCTATCCCATCTCCCCCCTTTCCCCGTCGCGATATAACCTTCGTGGTTGAAAACGACGTTAAACACCAAATAAAGAAAGAAAGAATTAATTTACACAGATGTAGGTGGACAAAAGCAACAAGAGCAAAATAGAACAATTATAGGTGTCCTATTTTTATCACGTGTAATCAGAGCACAAAATAATCTCATAAAAAAAACTATGAACAACGTGAAGACATTTTCATGATATACCGCAAGAAAGCAGCATCAGCTTTTATTCTTCAGATTTTGCCTTTGATGGCAAATCAGTTTATGTACATTATTGTCTATACACCAATAATCAAGAAAAAGAAAATTTAATAATTGATGGTATACAATCAATTGGTACAATGACTTGAATGTGTAGATATCACAGTCACAGCTCAAATGATGTTTTTCTTCTAACAAATCAGAGATAAGAGTTGGGAAAGAGGCCTCCATACGGGAAGGCGACAGTATAATAATTCCATCAAATCAATTTGTAGTTTTCATTTATAACTGTTGTACATGGATACAGTAAATCATGTTGCTGTACAAGACAGAGAAATACAATCAACTTCAGGAATTCTCACAACATTGTAACTAAGCAAAATTAATGTATATCAAATGAAATGGAACTTAAGAGCATCCAGTACAAGAAGGCTCTTAGTTAAAGCAAAGGTGCTATGAACATGAAAAAAAGGCAAGTACAATAATTATAGTAAATCCTTTGCACTGTGCTTTTGAGTCAGATGCATAATGCTGTCCTGTTGAAATGAAGATGATGTCAATAACAAAATGACAGAAGTGATGTACATACTCTGCTGTGGTTTGGCACAAATTGTCAACCGCACTTCTTTAAACTCACTTATAAGCAAGAGAAGGAAAATGTTTTGCAAACAAAACAAAAATAAATTTTAAAAAAGAGAATATGAGAGAGAAAAAAAAGAATTCATAAATATAAATCAGTTCCAAATTCTATGTTCCACATGACTTAATTATTGAAGCCTCCAAAGACCTGTGCCTTTGTGTAAAGTTATGGTTTCTCTTTTGACAGGTTTTTAAAAAAAAAATTTTTATAGTAAATTTCAATGCTCCAGTACATATTTTCATAAAGTAGACCTTCTTGGTGAACAGTGAATAAAATTCTGTCAGAATTTTGTCTCCAGAAAAAATCGAAAAGTTTTTTGAACAATCGCAATGTTCACCAATTTTCCAGTACATATGTGTTCCCTTCAACATTGTCACATAGAATTGCACAGTCGGTGAAAGAAAAGCAACAGACCAAAAGGATTGAGTACAGAATAATATATTTATGTATGTTCTTGTGAGGCGCAAATAGAACTGTTAGGATTTCCGCCATATAAATATCCTCATTATTATTATCACCTGTCCTTAAGAGGCCTTATATTGCCTGCAGGACAAAATATTCTTATTCTTCATTATCATTAACAGTTTCTGTCAGAATTATACATGTATTGACATAGCACAGTATTCCATTTTCACTGACTAAAACTACATACAGATGACCTAAACTAAAACACCCAACATCCATTTCCCTCAGAAGCAGTACCTAGGCTGACCAGCGAAACCCTTATCATCCCCATACCCGTTGTACTTGACCGGGGGGTAGTGGTCAACGCGGAGGGGTTCCTGGTAGTGCGGTGGGTTGTACAGTCCCCATTTGGGCGTGAGGACCTCCTGGGGAAAGGGTTTGGGGTAACTGAAGCTCCCCTTGTAGCCTTTGTTGTGTGACATTGCTGGCAGCGTTTCTTTCATGATGACGTCGTTCTGGTACGGAGTGAACGCGTCGTGCGTTCGGCTGGTCGGTTTGGACGGCTGCTCGTAGTGCCAGTTGATGTTCTTGTAGTCCACTGCAAAACAGTCCACAGAGAAAACATTGAAGGCTCTCTTGTGTTCACAAATGAACGGATGCCCCGAGAAAAGACGTGTGTATCTCTAAAGTTTTGTTTACTTTTTAAGTCTGTGGATGGGTGAAAGTGGTCAAGCAAATGCAGTGTAAGACCAGAGATGCTATAAAAGAGAGATCACTCACTCGAGCCTAAGAGTGAAGCTATTTGGAACATGTGATACAGTGGAACCCCCCTTTTAAGACCCCCAAATGTAATACTCCCCCCAATTTAAGACCTTGTGTTTTCAGACTTCCTGTTCATAACCTCTGTAAATTTACCCCCATTCTAAGACTCCCTCCTTTTTAAGACTTCATTTTCTCAGATTTGTTTAGGTATTAAACGGGGGGGGGGGGGGGGGGGGGTATCACTGTACCAGACACAAGCTGCTTGAGACAGCATCACTTACAAAATTCCTCACTTCACATTTGAATGGCTGTGTTATAGTGCCAAAGCTTCCAGCAGCCAGCCCCATGAAGTAGACTTTGCAAAATCGACTTTGCCCAAATAATTTGAGGCTAAACGGGCCGAAAAGAGAGTGAACGCAATCACTCTTTTACTTTATGTCTGCTGAAGCCTCAAAGACATTTTCTAGCACCTTTAGATGGTATATCAGTGAAGCACCAATTCATTTTCTTGTACAATCCCCCCACCTCCCCAACACACACACAAACACACACACAAAAACACACAAACACACACACAAAACACACAAACAAACACACACCCCTCCCCCCCAAAAAAAAAACACACAGAGGTTTCTGACCTCTTCTGATGGTATCCACCCGACGGTTGTGCCAGTCCGGATGCCTGGAAGTGCCACGCCATGCATACCAGTCAGGGTGCTCGGAGCTCCACTTCCTCCAGCCCTCCTGCATGATTTGTGTGAAAAGGGCATCAAAAAGCTGGCATTCTCATATCAAAAGTTGAACTCAGGGTTTGACTGAGCTGTTTGAAAGTGAGGAAGAAGCGAACAATCTTAAAAAATTAGAACTTTCAAGGGAAGGACTTACTGTAGACACATATTGCGGAGTGAGCATGCTAGTATGTTCATAAATTTCTGCTTACAAAACAAACACACACACATGCAGGCACATACGCACACGCACACAATGAGGAAGCAAGCCATTCACCTGTCTTTTACATAGAATGATTCATGTGCATCAGAAAGCAAGTTAATTTGCATTCAAACAGATGCTTTCAAACAATCTTGACATTAGGAAAGCTATGACCAACTCACACGAGCAACATCAGGGGAACTGCAGTGGTAGGTCTTCCACTCGTGAAGCTTCGGCTGCCTGCAAGTGAAAACAACGACAAAAGTATTTACTCATCCACACTCTAATAATTATAGTACCGTGGAACCCCCCTTTTAAGATCTCCCAATTTAAGACTTTCTGCCCTTTTAAGATGTTACTTTTAAAGATTTTCTGTTAATAAACTCTGTTCATTTTTACTGGCATTTTAAGACCCCCTCCATTTTAAGACCCCCTCCATTTGAAGACCCCCTCCATTTGAATCCATTTGAAGACCCCCTCCATTTGAAGACCCCCTCCATTTGAAGACCTCCTCCATTTGAAGACCCCCTCCATTTGAAGACCCCCTCCATTTGAAGACCTCCTCCATTTGAAGACCCCCTCCATTTGAAGACCCCCTCCATTTGAAGACCTCCTCCATTTGAAGACCCCCTCCATTTGAAGACCCCCTCCATTTGAAGACCTCCTCCATTTGAAGACCCCCTCCATTTGAAGACCCCCTCCATTTGAAGACCCCCTCCATTTGAAGACCCCCTCCATTTGAAGATCCCCCCTCCATTTGAAGACCCCCCCTTCCATTTGAAGACCCCCCTCCATTTGAAGACCCCCTCCATTTGAAGACCCCCCTCCATTTGAAGACCCCACCCCCTCCATTTTAAGACCCCCTCCATTTTAAGACTCCCTCCTTTTGAAGACCCCTCCTTTTGAAGACCCCTCCATTTGAAGATCCCTCCATTTTAAGACCCCCTCCATTTTAAGACTCCCTCCATTTTAAGACCTGATAGTCTCAGATTTTGTTTTTAGGTCTTAAAATATAGTTCCACTGTGCATGAAATAATAATGATAACAACAACAATAACTAAAACTATAAAATATAAAAACTGAAAATATAGCCCGCTATTATCAGGTCACAACTACATGTAAATACAATTTCTGTACATACACACTGTGACAATGAAACATTTAAATGAATATGAGGCTAGTTAAACATCAGAAACATCAAAAAGGTGATGGTGGATGTTACAAGAAAACACCCACACACTGACCTATAGAAGCAGATCTGCCCACAAGATAAAACACCTCAAATTAACCCGATACACTGTACATGATTAAATCACACACTGTCCCGAATTAAAAGCATGTGTACACAAGATATCATTGCTCTGTTGGTAGTTTTACCATATCTAATCGTTTAACTGTGGTGGTGATACGAAAGGTAAACATACATCAGATGAAGAAGAAAACAATCATCACGATTAAACACTTCAAACTCACCATAATTTGGGCAACTTTGCTGGCGTAGACAAGAACTGCTGAGCAGCTGCCATACTTAAGGTCTGATTATTTCTCTTGACGGCAAATAATTCACCAGTAGAAAGCACTATTCTCCCCCCAAAGTTACAATCTGCACACTAACAGTTCCTCGTCTGTACCACTGCACCCGAAGAAGGGCCGCTTATGTGTCTAATACGCACGAAGAATAAAGCAGAAACGCCATTCGTGACAAATTTATCATATTGTGCATTTTCTTTTGTTTAATGAAAATTAATGAAGATATTCTGCAAAGTATTTCCTTTGTGTTTTGCATCATTTATTTTCATTGATATGGGTGGCTTTGCATATTGTTTACTTCGCCATGACGACTGTCGTTAGCGGGTTCGACAAAAATCTGGATCGCGTACATGATTTCACTCAACTATTTTCACTCAAACACAGCTATGCACATCCTTATAAATTCTACAGTTGTTTCTTTTATTATAAATAAACAGCATGACTTTGTATTCAAGCAGTTGTTAGCCTGTCTAATGATGAATAAGGGAGAAATTCAACCAAAAAGTCCGTAGCAGACGACAACAAGGGGAGTAACTCACACTGACTAGTCTGGAGAAGGGGGAGCCAAGTGTTGGTGTGTGACTGTTTCTCTGTTGTGTTTACTTTTCTGAGATTGATCCGGGAAGGGTTTCAGCTCAGAAAACATCATCATGGCCGATACTTTGTTTTCCAAACGGTCTCAGACCATGTACCCATACTGGACAAATTATCCTCCCACAGTGCCGACATATCCCGCCTCTCAAACTATGTTCAGGTGAGTGGATATTCTCTCTCCGTCCCTCAGTCCGCTCTGTCTCTGCCCCTCTCTGCCTCTGTCTCTCTCTGTCTTTGTCTCTGTCTGTCTGTCTGAATGTCTGTCTCTGTGTCTCTGTCTGTCTCAGCCGTGTCTGTCTGTCTGTCTGTCTCTCTCTGTCTCTCTCTGTCTGTCTCTCTCTCTCTCTCTCTCTCTCTCTCTCTCTCTCTTTTTTTTTGGTGAGCCGGACATACGCCGCGTGAGTGCGCGCGCGTGTGTGTGTGTGTGTGGTTGTGGTTGCGCGCATGTGTATGTGCGCATGTGTGTGTGTGTGTGTGTGTGTTGTTGTGTGTGTGTGTGTGTGTGTGTGTGTGTGTGCGTGTGTGTGTGCGCGTGTGTGCGCGTGTGTGTGTGTGTGTTTGTGTGTGTGTGTGCGCGCGCGCACGTGTGTGTGTGTGTGTGTGGTGTGTGTGTGTGTGCTGACATGCTGACCAATAACATACTTTTTTTTACGAATTCTGACAGGCGGCAGGAACCAGAGCATTACACACAGCCAATGAAACCATTTGGTCGGGATACCTACCAGGTATGAGCACGTGTGTCTGTCTGTCCGTCTTCCTGTAGGCTGTTTTCTAAAGCGAGAGAGTGATATATAGAATACACATACATGTTTATATGTGGACACATGTACACATGTTTGAGTTTACTTCTCTTTGAAAAAAAACCCGGGCTTCAGTACAGTGGAACCCCCCTTTTAAGACTCCCTCGTGTTTGAAGACCTGATTTTCTCAGATATTTGGAGGTCTTAAAAGGGGGGTTCCACTGTACAAACAAGTGCAGTTGTGCAACTTTGTAAGTATTTATACAAAGCGAACATAAAATCTCAGGATAATTTTTGACAGATTATTTCATTGGCCGTTGAGTACAAGGAACTTAATGTTAACAGCCGACTTATATACAGTACAGACCCATGCAGTTTTGTGTGACACTGAAGGGGTGATAACAGTAATTCAACTTTCGATTAAGGCCATACAGGAAACGATGAACATTCATACTTTTTGCCAGAACTCATGCCTCTTACTTCGGTGTTGTTTATTTGGTCTGGTTTGACTTACAATCACAACATTTGTCACGTGCACTGACAGAACTGGACAGACAAGTGGTACGACTGGGCTCCACCAATCAGAAAGGAGGAGGAGCTCCCCAAAATAGCTGACAGACGTGAGCCCTGCTCCAGACCTTGGATGTTCCGGCCTGGTACTTCTGCCCACCCCAAGTGGACCAAAGAGGTAAACAATAGTCTTGATGACTTGAACATATTTCAGATTTTGTGTGTGTAAAAGTTTGGTTGAAATTCGATATTTGAAGTTAAGGGACCAGAGGCCCCCCAAAAATAGCCTTGATGATTTGAACATATTTCAGATTTTGTGTGTGTAAAAGTCTGGTTGAAATTCGATATTTGAAGTTAAGGGACCAAAGAGGTAAAAAATAGTCTTGGTGATTTGAACATGATATTTTAGATTTTGTGTGTGTAAAAGTCTGGTTGAAATTCGAGTTTAGTCTCCAGCTCAAATACGATATTTGAAGTTAAAGGACCAAAGAGGTAAAATAAAAAGATAGCCCTGATGATGTGTGTAAAAGTCTGGTTGAAATTCGAGTTTAGTCTCTAGCTCAAATACGATATTTGAAGTTAAAGGACCAAAGAGGTAAAATAAAAAGATAGCCCTGATGATGTGAACATATTTCAGATCTTGTGTGTGTAAAAATCTGGTTGAAATTCGCGTTTAGTGTCTGTAGCTCAAATAAGATATTTGAAGTGAAGCAAATTTTGAAACAGAAGCGTGTCAGTATTACAGCTTGAGCTTCTGTTCTAACAACTCCGAAATAGTTTACGTTGTTGGAGTGTCTAAGAATGGAGGTGTCTGTGAAACAAAACAAAACAAAACAAAATCTGCAGTAAAGACAATGTCTTACAAATAATACAATAATGACAATACTTATATGGCGCAAATCCTACAAAGAATATTTGAAACCGTAAGGCTTTGAAACACATGTGCCGCTCAGTGAACCCGCTGATTAGTTTCAACATGTCTCGCTGTTCATCAAATTCTAATAAGCAAATTTGGAGCCACAGTGGAACCCCCCTTTTAAGACCTCCAAATATCTGAGCGTGTCTTGAAATGGGGTTAAATTTACAGAGGTTCTTCTGAACAGACTTAACGGGGCGGGGATGTATCCAGTTGACCGCTGTCAGCGTGAGTTCGTCCCCACGTTCGGCGAGAGATTTATTTTTCTCAGAGTCAACTTTGTGTGCAGACTCGGTGTCCGAACACCCCCCCGTGTGTACACGCAAGCACAAGACCAAGTGCGCAACGAAAAAGATCCTGTAATCCATGTCAGAGTTCGGTGGGTTATAGAAACACGAAAATACCCAGCATGCTTCCTCCGAAAACGGCGTATGGCTGCCTAAATGGCGGGGTAAAAAACGGTCATACACGTAAAATTCCACTCGTGCAAAAAAAACCACGAGTGTACGTGGGAGTTTCAGCCCACGAACGCAGAAGAAGAAGAAGAAGAAGAAGAACAGACTTAACCAGCATCTCCACAAGAAGCTGCATGTTGTGCCCTCCCCCATGTGTTCTTGTGGAGAAGCAGAGCAGAACACGGCCCACATCCTACGAGACTGCAGGAACCACCAGGTGCTGAGAGAGGAAATCTGGCCATTGCCGGAGTCCCTGCACAACAAGCTGTACGGGCCAGTGGCTGCGCTGCAGAGGACCACTAATTATATCTCAAGATCTGGACTCCAAGTGTGATCGGCGATCGAAAAGAAGAAGAAGACAGAGGTTCTGGACAGAAAGTCTGAGAAATCTAGATCTTAATTAAAAGGGAGGGAGTCCTAAATAGGGGGGTCTTAAACGGGGGGGTCTTAAACGGGGGGTCTTAAACGGGGGGTTCCATTGTATTTCTCTCATCCCAGGGCAAAGACTGGCCAGTGGACCATGACAAGTTCATGACAACGGGGCGTCCACACACAGAAACAACCCGTGCCCGCGCCATCCAGCGTCTGTGGTACCGTGACCAGAACCTCTACCCCTACTCCAACATGATGACCTCTTCCTATCGCAGACCTGTGTATTCTGTCTACGGTCCTATGCTGAGGAAGGAGGTGTACGGCCTGAATCATCAACACAATCGCCATGGCAACATGCCCTTCGAGGACTATTATTAGAGGAAATATGCAAATTTATGTAAATTTATGCAATCTGTAAAATTCCTTCCATTTTCGATCTTTTGGAAGTAGTTTACATGATTATGTGTCTGTTTGTCCCTTCTCTCCCCCCCCCCCTCCCCTCTCTCCATTGACACCCCTCCCTTCCACCAAAAAAACACTTCTCATTTCTCCATTCTCCTTTACTTATCTGCGCCATCAATGTTTGTTGTAAATTTCATGTTTCTGCTTGAACTGGTGAACAAACAGTAAGACTGTCCTACTTCGTCGTATTAGCAATCTGTGCATGACAATTGTTGGTGCGTTCATATCATGTGTGTGTGAATTTATTTTGTTTTACCGTGACAGCATAGATTTGGCACAACTGGGTTGTGTGCAGTTATATATTGTACCTTGCAGTTAAGATGCTTTCAAAACTGTTTTTTCACTTGTAACTTGTCAGGCACTCTAAAGACGCGAGATGCTATTGCGGAAGACACGAGACTCTGTTTGCCCCAGGTATCTTGCAGTTAAAATGCTTTCAAAACTGTTTTCTCACTTGTAACTGTCAGGCACTTTAAATTTACGAAATGCTATTGAAGACACAAGATTCTACTTTGCCCCAGGTACTTATGAGCTGTGCGCTTAAATTTGCACAGTGTGTCAGAGATTGTAGGTTTTAGCACTGCAGATACATTTTAAACTTTTTACTGACCTGTTAAGCCGCGCAGCGCTCTTGCAAGCTTTCGTTTTGGCCAGACAGTAACATATCTCGAATGGACTCGATGTCTGTTGTTTTTGTTACACCTATTCTAAAATGCAAATGCACCATTTTGCAAGTCTAAAAACGCTATCTAAGCTAATGGTGCTAAATCCCAGGTTTGTAAACGTTTACATAAGAAGAACTAAATAAAACAAACTTTTCATCTGTTCTGATTTGTTTGTGAGAAACTTTAAAGAGCTGTGCAATGAAACGGATATAATAATAACGTGCGTGTGTGTATTATGTGTGTGTGTGTGTGTGTGTGTGTGTGTGTGTGTGTGTGTGCGTGAGTGTGTGTGTATGTGTGCGTGCTTGCGTGCGTGTGTGTGTGTGTGTGCGTGCGAGCGTGTGTGTTTGTGTTCCTACCTTATAAATGAACTAAACTTGAAGAACACATCACTCTTCGTAAGGACAGACGATTTTATTTTCACAACAGCATCAGCACACATCGGAAACTCACACCAATTTTCACAAACTTGTACAACTTTGCAAAAGCCGTGTCATGCACAACTACAAAACCAAGAAGAGGAAAAATCTGTCATTCTGACCCTAATACATTCCAGACACTTCCCTCTCACCCTAATCCCCCCGCCTACCACCCCCCCCCCCCCCCCCATTCAAATTGGAAAAGAAAATAGAAAGAAAAAAAGTCATATTAGACAGTCAGTGACGATCTGTACATCACTCACACCCGAAACACACACTCTCTCTCTCTCTCTCTCTCTCTCTCTCTCTCTCTCTCTCTCTCTCTCTCTCTCTCTCTTTCTTTCGTAAAATTAGTTTTCAGTCTGACTGACAAGATAAGCACATTTTTCCAGATGCAACCGTGAAAATACGTCGACAAGAATTTATAACAGTTACACAGAAAGTACATTTTCATTAGCTCAGAAATCGCACAGACAGATTTCAAATGAAAGTGTACGACGAATTCTCGATGAGTTCCATTATAAGCAAAAATGAAATAAATAAGTTTAAGAACCAAACATGCCATTACCTACAAGAAATGTGATTTGAAATGAACTGTCCTAAATTAGCACGGTGTACGTGACCAATTCTATATAGTAACCCCCACCCCACTCCACCACAGACATGCATCCTCATTATGTACTTCCGTATCCGACCGACCCCCATTTCATATCAGAAATTCAGCATTAAAAAACAGTTGATATTGATGAAATACCATCACATCCTATTCCCTTGAAGAGATGTTACATCTAGACTCAAAAACCTAATCTTTATGTCTTACAAAACACTTTTCAGTCAGTTCATTTCTTATCTTTGAACAACCTCATCGCTCTCTGATAGTACTCGTTATCCGTGATCGTTTTCTCGATCTTCACCTTCGCCCCTCCGGTCGCACCCTTGACCTTGTCACTTCTGTCCTCCTCGTCACCTTTCCCGTCGTCCTTGCTGCCTCCTTCGGCCTTGAACTTGGCGAGCTCGCGCGCGCTGTGACGCAGGTTCTGACAGTAGACGACGTCATCGAAGCTGGTGAAGTCCACGTGCCAACGGCCGTGAGAGAGATCGTACTCCTCGATTCGCTCAAAGCGGTGACCCCACAGGATCTCACGGGGCACGTATGACGTACGGGCTTGGCACACCTGTAGGTCGAAAGAAAAAGAAAGGAAATGTTACCGTTGAGGTCATGAAATGACCTTGACCATGGCTTTAGAATTGCTGCTCCATGCCTGAGGTGTAGTTTGACACTGCTATCGGGAGAGACAGAGAGAATAAGAGACAGACAGACAGACAGTCAGAGGAAGAGACATTGACAGAGAGAGATCACTTCAGATGTCATATCATAACCTTGACCTCAGCAGAAGTAGTAGAATGCCTTTGACCTTGGCAAAAATGAACAGCCTGGGGGCTCTTTGCGCACAGTGGTATTTATTTGTAAGAAACAATTTCGTAAAAGACACCTTTTTCGGAAATTAATTCATCAACAAATTTAAACTCACCACATCAAGCAGTCACGGTGTTGAATTTTGGTATGTGACCAAGTGGAGGGATGGTCTTATCCCATGTAAAAGCCTAACCAGAACTGGGACAGTGAGGCGAACTGAGGTGGAGTGGGCATACCTGTCAAGTCTTACGTTTTTCGCGCAATTCTTACGGAATTTTGATGTTTTTCAAGTCTTACGGCGTAAGCCGAAGATCTTACGGTTTTTACAAAACAATTTGGTCAAATAAAAAAAAGATCGCAAAGGTTCGTCCGAGAACAAAGAAACAGCTACAAAATCTCGCGGTAACTGATCAATGTTCTCTTTTGCACATTGTGATGGGGGTTTCCATTCATGATTGAATCACTGTGCTCAATGAATGAATGTTGTTAAAACACACTTGTCTTGTGCCTTTACTATCATGTGGTGTTTTTGTGCATGCTGGTAAAATTTTTGTCAGGGGTGTGTGACTGGTTGGACGTGTGCCGTCTTTGTACAATTTAGGTGATTCTCGGTACAATTTACATTTAAACATCCTTTGCATTTCAAAATTACATAAAACAGTGCAGTTCAGTATTGAGAAAAGTTGTTTTTTATTATGTGTGAAATAAGGCTGATTTCTTGTTTTTGTGTGTGTATGTGTGCATGTAACTATTTAGTTCTTGTGGTGATTAATCTAACGACTTCTGCAGTTTTGCACGTTGTCTTATGCTTTTTGGTCCAAACTTATGGTTTTGTGAGCAAAATCTTATGGTGAGAGTCCACAAGAGCTTGACAGGTATGAGTGGGCCTTTAAATCAGACAAGCCCAAACAAAAACTGACCTCTCCAGTGGACTCCACTGTGCCGGTGAGGAAGAGGATGATCTCCAACTTCTGTGCGGACAGGTCAGCGGGCCTCATGTCGTAGAGCGGGGAGTCGGGGGTGATACGGTGAGTCAGGATGACAGGCCACATCAGAATGAGCTTGTCCCCCATTCCGTTCGCTTCAAACTCCACCTGTAGTCATGATGCGAGGGTGTCAACAACGACTGTTGTTCTTGTGGCTGTGTGTGTGTGTGTGTGTGTGTGTGTGTGTGTGTGTGTGTGTGTGTGTGTGTGTGTGTGTCTCTCTGTTTCTCTGTGTGTGTCTCTCTCTGTCTCTGTCTCTCGCTCTCTCTCTGTCTCTCGCTCTCTCTGTTTTTCTATCTCTCTCTCTCTATTTCTCTCTCTCTCTCTCTGTCTCTCTGTCTCCCTGTCTCTCTCTCTCTCTCTCTCTCTCTCTCTCTCTCTCTCTCTCTCTCTCTCTCTCTCTCTCAAGGACAGATTGTAAGAAAAGGCCTAGAAATCTTAACCTTGTAAAATAAAGTTTAATTCAATTCAATTCAATTCAATTCAGCTCAATTCAATTCTTTTCAATTCTCTGCATAACATACACACACACACACTCACACACACACACACACACACACACACATAAACAAACACACACACACACGCATACAAACAAACACACACACACACACACACACACACACACACAGCAGAATGGAAACTACATCAGCTAGAGTACTATCAATACAGACCTCAGTCTGCCAGAGCGGGTAGTAAGCGCCCTCTGGTGTGGAGTGTCTTCTGATCACCATGGCGGTGATGGAGGCATCAAGAAGGTGAGACTTCCTTAGGTCGCCCACACGCACCTGAAACACCATTCCATCAACATTTCACAACGGATGTTGGATTTTGTCTTGTTGCCCATACATTTCTGAAGTTAACATTTCACAACGGATGTTGGATTTTGTCTTGTTGCCCATATATTTCTGAAGTTAACATTTCACAACGGATGTTGGATTTTGTCTTGTCGCTCATACATTTCTGAAGTTAACATTTCACAACGGATGTTGGATTTTGTCTTGTTGCCCATACATTTCTGAAGTTAACATTTCACAACGGATGTTGGATTTTGTCTTGTTGCCCATACATTTCTGAAGTTAACATTTCACAACGGATGTTGGATTTTGTCTTGTTGCCCATACATTTCTGAAGTTAACATTTCACAACGGATGTTGGATTTTGTCTTGTTGCCCATACATTTCTGAAGTTAACATTTCACAACGGATGTTGGATTTTGTCTTGTTGCCCATACATTTCTGAAGTTAACATTTCACAACGGATGTTGGATTTTGTCTTGTTGCCCATACATTTCTGAAGTTAACATTTCACAACGGATGTTGGATTTTGTCTTGTTGCCCATACATTTCTGAAGTTAACATTTCACAACGGATGTTGGATTTTGTCTTGTTGCCCATACATTTCTGAAGTTAACATTTCACAACGCATGTTGGATTTTGTCTTGTTGCCCATACATTTCTGAAGTTTTGGTGGTTACACGCATCTGAACTCACTCAGAGAACTTCTTGTTGCTGTGCCATGATGCACAACCTCCACGGGGTGTATAGTCAACTAATGCTAGGCCAGACACATACAGCTTTAAAAGGAGCGTTTCCATCAATAAACTGTTTTAAAACGTTTGAACACTTTATATTAAGTCTACTTAGGATTTGGGGCGGATACAACGTAAAGACTACTTCTAATCCTAGTAACACAACAATAACGAATTGAGGCTCGAACAAGGCCCTCCAAATGTATGTCAAAATGCGCTGATTTGATTCATTATCACACACTCGGAGCGTGTTATATATTGGCAAGTCATTGTTAATCGCTGAATTTGAACAGGCCAGGCCAGTTGAACATTGACAAGTACCTGCTAGACACACGAAATTGCCCTGACGTGAAACGGTAAAACAATGAACATTTGTAGCTGACAACTTTGTAGTTCTTGCCATGACTTAGAGTGGAAACTAGCTCTTTGTATGCTAAAATGAGTATTGTATTTCTTGGGAATAACAGTTACTAACGAAGCCTTACCTGTAAGCAAGGCTCACCGTTTTCCAGACAGACCACAGCGTGTCTGGAGAAGAGCAGTGTCTGGGCTCTGTACTTGGGTCGCGCCACTTTGACAAAGATGAAGCCCAGCATCAGTGTTTCCAAGAAGAAACCAATCACCACCTGAAAAAAGACAAAGAGTTGTTCACAACGAATGAGAATCGACGCTTTCAACACAGTGACTGCTATACTTAAAACCATAAGTACCCTCTACTGCTGTTCTCAAAGTTTATTTCTTTGGCTTGGCAGACATAGGTTTTAGTAAAACACAGTGAAGCTTATGCTCTTGGTCTTACTGCATGGCAGTGATGTGACTTAGTCAAAGGATCAGCTTCGTTACAAACCGAATGTACTCTCACTAAAATTTTAAGCCCAATATGAGTTAATACAATTTTCTTATATTGTACTGCACAAAGTGAATACGTGCGGGCGTTTGTGTGTGTGCGAGCGTGACTGTGAGAACCGTTGCGTGTACGCCCGTCTGCCTGTGTGAGTGTCTGTGTTTCTGAGTGCCTGTCTGTCTGTCTGTCTGTATGCATACTATATGTATGTACACATCACACTGCATGTGTCAGTACGTCTGCTTGTTCATCAATACATACCTGCAAATAAACGAGCGGCAAAGTACCCGCGCAGTTAGCATTGGGGTAGGCAAACCCGTAACCAATGGTCGTCTGCGTTTCAATGGAGAACAAAATGGAGCCCGCAAATCCCTGAATGCCCATCAGACAAGCCGTGTGATTGGCGTTGCCGTAGTTCTCGAAGTCGCCGTTGGTGTGCCCTATGAGCCACCAGAGAACCGCGAAGAAGAGGAAGGTGAAGAGGAAAGCGTTGAAGAGAATGGCGATGGCATAGCGCCAGGGCATGTCGATGAGCGAGATGTAGATGTCGGCCAGGAAGCGACGTTTGTGTTCCGACAGCCCCGTTGTGTGCACTCGATAATAGCCAGTCTTCGTCACCAAGGCCTGCGGACAACATCATTATAATGATAGAGTTATAGGGACATGTAGGTAGGTAGGTAGGTACATTGGTAGGTAGATAGATAGATAGATATATAGATAGATTAGTAGGTAGGTGGGTAGGTAGATAGGTAGGTAGGTAGGTAGGTAGGTACATTGGTAGGTAGGTAGGTAGGTAGGTAGGTAGGTAGGTAGGTAGGTAGGTAGGTAGGTAGGTAGGTACATTGGTAGGTAGGTATCTATATCTATATACGGCTTGTGTGTGTCTGTCTGCCTGTGTGTTTGCGATGCACGGCCAAAGTTCTCGATGGATCTGCTTCAAATTTGGTGGGCATATTCAGGTAGACCCCGGACACAATCTGGTCGATGAAAATTTTTAACACGTGCTCTCAGCGCGCAGCGCTGAACCGATTTTGGTTTTATGGTTTTTCTGTACATCCATTCCCAGTAACTCTTCCTTATCTCCTCCAGTGTTTTGCGCGTTTATCTCCCTTCCTTCGTGTGGCGTCAATCGCGTACGGTGCGCCACTCACCCGGCGAAGCCGGCGTACGGTGCGCCACTCACCCAGCGAAGCCGGGTACCCGGCTAAGACGGGTGAGTGGCGCACCGTACGCGAATGACGCCACACGAAGGAAGGGAGATTCGGCTCTACTTCTTCCCGGCGAAGCCGGTACCCGGCGAAGCGGGTAATCATCTAGTTGGTAGATAAATTGATACATTGGTAGGTAGGAAGATAGATAGGTAGATACATTGGTAGGTATGTAGGTAGATAAATAGGTAGGTAGGTAGATAAATAGGTAGGTAGGTAGGTAGACAGATAGATCGATAGCTATATTGGTAGATAGGTAGGTAGGTATGTAGGTAGATAGATAGATAGGTATGTAGGTAGGTAGGTAGGTAGAAAGATAGGTAGGTAGGTAGGTAGGTAGATATATAGATAGGTAGATAGATAGAGAGATAGATAGAGAGATAGATGATTATATAGATAGATAGATAGGTAGATAGATAGATAGATAGATAGATAGATAGATAGATAGATAGATAGATAGATAGATAGATAGATAGATAGATAGATAGATAGAAAGAGAGCAGAGGTCTTAACACGCATACAGTTTGTGGAATTGACTGTCAGTAAGTTTTACTTTTCATAAGTACCAGGTAGTACAACGTGGTGTTGTTACAGCGTGGTGCACGTGAAACTGGTCAGTGGTGGTTCATAATTAGGCACTGGCCTATCGGTCTTTTAATAAAACATCTTGCTAAAAATGTTGAAAAACAAAAGAATTCTGTACTCACCGATACAAGGACAAATTTCAACTTTGTTCATCTCACCACAGTCATTTTGTTATTCAGATCTTCCTAATGCAAAACCTATTCTTATCACCTCTTCCGTGGCCTGCCATGACTATCATCGTTTTACCCCCCAAAGTATAAATCAGACGGTAGCCTCACCTTTCTTCTCAGTTCTGGATCATCTTTTTCACAACTCGTTTTGTTTTTAACATACGCCACCATGCGGCGCCACCGGCTTTTCTTGGCTCGAGGTTCTTGCTCGGCAAACATGAACAGCGTCTGACCAACTTCCTCTCCCTGTGCCGCCATCTTGAGTCTGTCTGAATTTCTGAAAGTGAAACAACGAGCGATGTAAGAGTTTTATTCTGTGCAATTACAGTGGAACTTGTCCATGACGACCACGCAAGGGACCGACTAAAAGTGGTCGTTATAGACAGGTGGTCACTATGTAAAGGTGAATTGTAAAACCGTTGCAGACTCGGAATTATTTGGGTACTTTTTTGGCGTAATCTTCAATAAGTCCGAGATTTTGTTTTGCTTCATTTTTGTTATGTGTGAACGTGCAACACATTTTGTTAGAACGTTGTTCTGTGTATTAATGTGTTTAGTGTTGCAGAAGTATTTGGGTCAGCAAGCACGAACAACGTGTGACCTACTTTCTCTCTATCCGCCGCCATCTTGATTAATTTGTGTCTTGAATTCTCTCCATGAAACCTCAATATTACAGTGGGGTTTTTCCTCAGTGTCGGTGTTACAGAAGCTTTGTGGTCATGAACAATAGTTGAAATAAACATTGCCACGAAGAGAATAACACCAACTTTGCAGTGACCCAAATTTCCCAGCAATGGGGGATAATAAACTAATGAAAATGGAAGATGTAAATTTGAGATCGTTTTCTTTTGGCATTTTTGTTAAAAGGTAATACATAGTTTGGCACTGTGATACATACACTACTAACTATTTCTGCTAAAATGTCCATTTACTCTGACCATTTCTTTTTGTTCTTAACATAGCAAGTTTAAGGCGATGTGTGGCACTAAAATTAAACTTGGAGAATACATGGAACAACCTAGTTTTCTTGGTAGTTATTGAAGTGACTTATAACAATGAATGAAACATTTGTAAATATTAATGGACACAGATCGCCGTTGCTATGGAAACAGCCGCCATATTGGATTTCTAGGAAACGGTTTTACAGCAACATCATACATCAGAAATGCATGATATTTGGCACAAAGATACACATGACTTTTATCTACAATCATATAGAACGATATTTTTACTAAAGACTACAGTTGAATTTATATTAATGTTTGTAATAAGGATTAATGAATTTCTAACCGCATATTGATTAATCCTTATTTCAAAAAAATAATATAAATTCAACTGTAGTCTTTTCTCAAAAAATCGTTCTATATGATTGTAGATAAAAGTCATGTGTATCATTGTGCCAAATACTAAGCATTTCTGATGTATGATGTTGCTGTAAAACCGTTTCCTAGAAATCCAGTATGGCGCTGTTTAAGCCAGTTTCTATAGCAACAGCCGTCTATGTCCTGTAGTATTCACATATTTTTCATTTCTTTTCATAAGTCACTTCAATAACTACCCAGAAAACAAATTATTCCATGTATTCTCCAAGTTTAATTTTGGTGATTTTAGTGCGTCACATCGCCTTAATGTAGTAACAATTTGTCCACTTTTGTTCGAATCTGCTATACAGCAAACATATTGACTAGGAAATGGCACATTTTGATTAGTAAATTGTAACGTTTTCTATTGTAATATTTATACTGATAATAATTGTCCACTTTGTAAGCCCTTTCTGGTTTTGTAAACAGCAATAGGAAAGAGAATTCCAGTGTTGGTAAACAAAACACAGATGACCAACAACAAAAATCACAAGAAGTTGTGCACTATAAAAGAAATGAAACACTTTATCGAACCAAAATGTAGGCCTAATCAAGTTTACAAATGATAAATATCGAGCCCTTAGAGATAAGACGAGGGGCTGCTCTCGAGATAAAACAACTTGAAATATCAAGCTCTTTGAAGGAACAAAAAAAAGCAGTTTTCTTTTCGGATACCGCAAGCTTGGTGAATAGTACCAATGATGAATAGTTTCAGCGGGTATCACCTGCAAACTTATAGTCAATAGTAGTTTCTTTTGTTTCACGTAACAGACTTTGCACTTACAAAATGTAAAGCAGACAAATATAATACACATCCAAACAAATGTCAGAAAAAAATTCAACACTTACTTGTGGATTTCTTGTCAGAAATATGGATGGCAGTGGACAAGATCGTTCGAACAGCAACCTCTGGCCGGCCGCTTCTTTCTCCAGTTGCTTGCTTGTCAGTTCTTCCACAGAGAACACAATGTTACACGTGACAGCAAATTTCCCATCCTCCTTGCCGTGCCCCTCTTCCCCACTCTCCTCTGCTTCATAATCACTACCCCCCCCCCCCTCACCCCTCCTCAACCACCCCCCCCCCCCTCCAGCCCCACTCCCGTGTGATCATCCTCTCCATCACTTGCCCTCCCTTCTCAATACATCTATTTGTCATCGGAACAAGTCATTGTCCACACCCATATCTATGTAACATTTTGCCAATAGATGCGTTTGTGCGTGCGTGCTCCATCTATGTTCCTCTCTTACAGTCTTAATACTCCCCCCCCCCCCCCCCCCCCGTCTCGTGTGATCATCCTCTCCATCACTTACCCTCCCGTCTCAATACGTCAATTTGTCATCGAAACAAGGCCATTGTCCACCACACCCATATCTATATAACATTTTGCAAATAGATCCGTTTGTGCGTGCGTGCTCCATCTATGGTCTTCTCTTACAGTCTCAATATCCCCCCCCCTCCCTTGTGCACCCCGCGGCTCTCATTCAGTCTCAAGTTTTCTCTCGTTTTGGGGGTAATCTGACATGCACAAGCCCTCCTGTCAAGTGTGAGCGGTGAGTATTGACGATTCCTTCTGCGTCACAGTCGGAGGAAGACTGACAGGTTTGCTTTCTTTTGTGGTTTCTGTCCCACACCTTTTTAGTGTGATACAAATAACGAGGAATTATTTTGAAGGCATATTTACACCCCCGGTATAGGGGTGTGTATAGGATTCGGTCGATGTGTTTGTTTGTTTGTTTGTGTTCGCATATAGATCTCAAGAATGAACGGACCGATCGTCACCAAACTTGGTGAACAGGTTCTATACATTCCTGAGACGGTCCTTACAAAAATTGGGACCAGTCAAACACACGGTTAGGGAGTTATTGGTGGATTAAAATTATACAAGGACTTATAGAGGGACATATTAATGGTCAAAGGGAAATAACCTTCTCAGTTGGTGGCAGTGAGAATGGTAAGGACGGGGGTGTTTTTCCTACCTCGGAGGAATTTCTTGTTATATCTGCTGACAGTCCATCCCAATGTGCTCCCCCGTTACCCTCATCCCCATCTGTCTATGTTTTCTCTGTGTCTGTTAGTCTGTCTGACTGCGCGCGCGTACACACACATACACACACACAAAGGCATGCATTCGCACACGCATGCATGCACGTACACACTCACACCTGCACGCACAAACGTGCACGCACACATGCACGCACACACACACACACACATACACACACTGACACACACACACATACACACACACACACATACACATACACACACACACACACACACAAACACACTCACGCACAAAACACGTACGCACAAACGCACGCTAAACGCGCGCACACACATGGACGCACGCACGCACGCACGCCGTAACGTATTCTCGCACACACACACACACACACACACACACACACACACACACACATACACACACACACACACACACACACAAAAATGCCGAACCCAAAGGAGTACTATACAATAATCATTCATCTGCCCTTAGTTCAGCAACATTAAAGTCCATAGTTCAGACGTACCAGGAAATGAGCTGGAGACAAACTTTTCCTTAAATGAACAACTCCATTAACTAAAACACACACACACACACACACACACACACACACACAAAACGTTCTGAACAACTCCATTAACTATAACACACACACACACACACACACACACACAAAACGTTCTGAACAACTCCATTAACTAAAACACATACACACACACACACACACACACACATACACACACAAAACGTTCTGAACAACTCCATTAACTAAAACACACACACACACACACACACACACACACACACACACAACGAAACACAAGTGCTTGCTTCATGGGAGAGGTAGTCTATCATTCAAGATTATCGAGATATTGTGCTGTGCTGGTGATGTTTATGTAGTTTCGTCACAAGCACACGATAACTACAATTAGATAATATATCTGTGGTTTTGTATGACTCCGATTCCTGGTACAAAAATGTAATTAAAATTTTTTTTTAAAAAAGCTCTTCTGAACAAAATAAATAATCAAACAAGCAAATAAAATCGAGCTTGAAAGGTATCTAAATGTATAAATCGCTGCGTTCAATTCCATGTTCATTTTTGTGATGTAAGCCTAAGCCTGCACAAAATGTTCCGCCCCCTTTGTGGAAAAAAAAAATAATCGACATATTTTTTGTAATCTACTGTGTACATCCCTATCGGCACAGGCTAGAAACTGTTTACTTACATAATTTGCAATTGTGGATCTTTGATCATGGTACTGTCAACTGTCGTAGTCTTTCTTTCTTTCTTTATTTGGTGTTTAACGTCGTTTTCAACCACGAAGGTTATATCGCGACGGGAGAAGGGGGGGGGGGGGGGGGGGGGGGAGATGGGATAGAGCCATCTGTCAATTGTTGCTCCAGGGGCTTGCAACGTAGTACAATATATTACCTTACTGGGAGAATGCAAGTTTCCAGTACAAAGGACTTAACATTTCTTACATACTGCTTGACTAAAATCTTTACAAAAATTGACTATATTTTATACAAGAAACACTTAACAAGGGTAAAAGGAGAAACAGAATCCGTTAGTCGCCTCTTACGACATGCTGGGGAGCATCGGGTAAATTCTTTCTCGTCCCAACCAATATGGGACCTAACCCGCGCGGGGTACTGTCGTAGTCAAGTGTTCCGTTCGTCTGGCGTGTAGTGTGACGCTGTGCTGGTCAGCGTGACAGCCTCGACAAAGGTGTCGCTGCCTTCTCAAATGCAACCGTAGACAGAAAGACTTCGAAAATGAGAACAAAGGATTTTTTTGTTCCAAAACATGTTTTTTTCGTTTTGTTTTACTTCTGGTTCTTCTGTAAAAGAAATAATAAAAAAAATAATCTTTTTTTTTTCTTATCAATTTTTGCCTTTCTTGTTTTCTTCGAAAGGTTTCTGTACCTCTTACTTCTTGTTCTGTCACGTATCTCTTCTTATTTTCTTCGAAAGGTTTCTGTACCTCTTACTTCTTGTTCTGTCACGTATCTCTTCTTATTTTCTGGTAAATATAGACAATGCTGCCTATACTTCAAGGACCTGTTACATGGAACCGTCTTCTTCTGCTTCAGCGTTCAACGCTGTACCATCAAACAAGACCTTACTTTTTACATCTGTCGGTAGGTGTTCTCACTAAGTTTACTGATTAAAACGGGGCATTGGTATTTTCAGTTGTGTTGTTTTAATTTTTCTGTGCTTTTTTTTCTTCCGTTTCGGTTGACAGATTTCAATCAAACAAAGTCACTTTTAAAATTTGAACATGAATTTAAAATTAAAGCTTGAAGAAGAAAAACAAAATAAGAACATGCAGTCGCTTTACCCCAGTCAGCGTAATGATGATAGGGCACTATTGGAGGCTATGCCGAGGGAACGTCACTGTCGCCTCAGGCTGACGTATCGTCATGATGCCTCTCTCGTTGAGACAAATGACCCGTCTCCATAAGACAGATGACTTTCTCACGCTTTGCTGATCCCACCTACAGTTATGTACCGTTAGTTACGGATTTCAAGCTTATCGTCTGCTACCGTCATCAACCCCCCCCCCCCCCCCCCCCCCTTGTCAGTCTCCCTGCACCCTTCGGATTTGGTCGTAGCTGCCTATGTTATCAGTTTTTCTTCTGGGTGAAAGAAGAGTTTTGTCGAGTGTGGAGTCAGAGACCTATGCTGAACACGGAAAGAGAAATTCGAAGCAGAATTCCTCCTAGCTTTACTTGCTGATTTTAGGCCATGACGTCATAGTGTCGTCTGCTCTCAGTCCAACCTGACTTTCAGTGTGCATTTTAGACGAAAGCACACAATTCCACGAGGAATCAAGCAAATAGTAAGGTATGTTGTATTTTGTGGACATTTTAATGTACTGTCACAAATAACTGCGGATGGTGTCGGACTTTTGCTCGTTCCATATTTTCGTCTTTTTTATTTCCTTCGTTATCTTCTAATAATTATATGTCTTCTGTTATATCCTTTGCTTTCTTCTCCCCTCTTTGCTATTTTCTTCCTTTTTCTTTCTGTTTTATTCTTGGGGAGAGTGACTGGCGAGAATAAGAGACAGTTTACAAGACAAACCTCATGTATACCTCCCTCACTTTTTTTCCCTCCTCACTCTCTTTTGTTCATCAGAAGAAGAAGAAACGTGCAGTTTTGACAAATTATTGACTTTCAGGTCACCGGAAAAAACCCATTGGGAATCGACTTTTAGCAAATTACGTGAACGGTAAACTGGAAGTTTGTGGTGTTAAAACCGTTTGATGGTAAATTAACTGTGTGCTGATTAGCAAAGCTCAAAGCACACCCTTTTCCAATCGGTTCATAATTAAATAATACTCGTGAATTTTATTTTCTGGTAAAAATGAAGATAAGGATTAGGTTTTGACACTTAATGCTTGGTTTAAACAGTTTTTTTTTATTCAGTTGCATAAATACAAAGCCATAATTGAATGTCATACACTTAATGCTTGAAGGGAGCTCGATTCTCAAGTCCTTGCAAGTAACATTCTGTCTCTGCCCCGAAAGCGGCGTATGGCTGCCTAAATGGCGGGTTAAAAACGGTCATGCACGTAAAAACCGTGGCAGTTTCGGTCCATGAACGAACAAGAAGATAGTCTGTCTGTACAATTTGTCTGAATCAGGTACTCTGTATACTCTTCAGATGGCGAGTGCGGACAAGGGATATAAAGTGGAGGAACTGACCCCACAGACAGCTTGGACCCCGAACACCCCCAGAGGCGCACCCCGAAGAACGCTGCTACAAAAGGAAGGCAACAGCAATGTCAGCTACAGGGGTATCGAGAGGAAACCTCTCAAATACCTCAAGGTGGGTTTCTCATGCACTATTGTTTTTCTTTGAAGCTTACCCGTAGAAATACCACTGTGCACTGTGAACGCTGCTACAAACGGAGGGCAACAGCAATGTCTGCTACAGGGGTATCGAGAGGAAACCTCTCAAATACCTCAAGGTAGATTTCTCGTGTAGTTGTTTTTTCTTTAAAGTTTACCCAAGAAAATACTACTGTGCACTGTGAACGCTGCTACAAACGGAGGGCAACAGCAATGTCTGTTACAGGCGTATCGAGAGGAAACCTCTCAAATACCTCAAGGTAGGTTTCTCATGCAGTTGATTTTCTTTAACGTTTACCCGTAAAAATACCAATGTGCACTGTGAACGCTACCACAGAAGGAGGGCAACAGCAATGTCGAGCAAATACCTCAAAGTGGGTTTCTCATGCAGTATCTTTTTTTTTTTAAGTTTACCCAAGAAAATAGCACTGTGCACAGAAAGAAGTCTGTAGATTTTCGGTTTATGTGTCCAAGTGAATAGATACTCTCACTCCACATTAAATCCTTAACAAATCTCTGTTGGTGTACATGCTCCTTAAACGGTATTTGTGTCTTTCATATTAAGTTTTCGCTTTCACGCAGTGTCTGCTGCTTGCAATGAAAGGTAACAAGTTCAAGCAAAATTTATTGTGAGGTTATGCTGGTATGGTCGATGAGCTCATTTTATCTGTGGACAAGAGCGGCTTCTTACTTTGCAAAATGCTAAAGAACAGCATCTTTTCGGCTTACTTTGAATATTTGAACAAAAAAATCAAACGATTTTTTTGTGTGAGATGGTGCGAGTGTGGTCAATGAAGGATTATCATTTGTATTTTACCTGTGATATTTCAGGACAAGTACACAACATGGTGGCCGGTAATTGTCATTTAGATTTTGGTTTAAATGAAAACGATGTTCCTTGTGAGATGATGCGTGTATGATCAATGAACAGTTATCAGTTTTATTTTACCTGTGATATTTCAGGACATGTACACAACACTGGTGGACATGCAATGGCGGTGGGTGATGCTGGTTCTGTTCGGTGCGATCTTCATGTGCTACCTGGTCTTCGCCGTCCTCTACTGGCTCGTCTGCTACATGTCTGGGCAGTTCAGCCACCTCAACGAGCCGGGGTTCAAACCCTGCATTGAAAACCTCGACACCTTCTCTGAGGCTTTCCTCTTCTCCATGGAGACTCAGAGTAAGAATCGTTTTGCATTAATAGTTACTGAGGTAACTGGATTGGTGTGCGGATTATTGTATTTAATAGGGAAATTTCGTTCTCGCACCCACTCCCCCCCCCCCACCCCCCCCCCCAAAAAAAACAATAGATAAAAAACACCTCAACAATAGACTATTTTTGCTAATAACTCCTATGGGTTGTGAAAGAGTGAATGCCCTTGCTTCTCCCTGAGAAATAACGTCACACGTGCTCCTGTCCACGTGTTTCCGACACACCCCTCGCTAGTGATTGGCCCCTCACGTGTTTCCGACACACCCCTCGCTAGTGATTGGCCCCGACAGCGTGTGTCCGACACACCCCTCGCTAGTGATTGGCCCCTACAGCGTGTGTCCGACACACCCCTCGCTAGTGATTGGCCCCTACAGCGTGTGTCCGACACACCCCTCGCTAGTGATCGGCCCCTACAGCGTGTGTCCGACACATCCCTCGCTAGTGATCGGCCCTTCCAATGTTTGTCCGAGTAAATATCAAGACAGTTTACTGCACGTAATGCGGTGATGACGATTCCTTGTTCTCCTACAGGTACAATCGGGTTTGGAGCCCTCCATCCCAACGCCGAATGTCCCGGTGTGACGCCACTCGTGTACTTCCAGATCACCATCGGCTTCATGCTTGAAACCTTCGTCCTAGGATTTCTCTACGTTAAGGTATGTTTGTGGACCTGTATAGCCTTTTTCTGTGTGTGCCGGAGTGGCACAGTGGTTAGCGCGCTTGCCTCTCACCGTCGCTGGAGGTCGTGGGTTCAATCCTCACCCCGGGAATACACATACCCGAATTTTTCGAGCGCTTTCCAGTCCACCCAGCTGAAAATGGGTACCTGACCCTATTCAGGGCCGGGGAAGACAAAGGCAGCGAGGGAGAGGAGAGGGCACCGCCCTCATCAAGCTGGCCGGAAGGGAAGTTAAAATCTCTGACATCTCGCGCTCCTACGACCAAAGATGGTTATGGGACTACCTTCACCTTTATCGCCCTTTTCTGCCCACTTGTGCATTGTTTCCTTGTAAAGAGTTGCGACCGATGGCGAAGGATGAAGGCATGAAACCACTAAACTGTCTACGTAATATTATATGCAACGTAATTTTTTTGCGATGGTGAAAAACTTTGCGTTGAATGTCCTCATCACACTAACGTGGACATTTTCTTAAATAATGATGTTTGCGATGCAAGCGTGCGTGAGTCTGGTTTTTTTCTGTCATTTAATATTTAGCTGCCTTTCTGTCTGTTTATCTGTCTGTCTGTCTGAAAAGTACGAATAGTAAGGCAACAAAAAAAAAGTTGGTTTAGACCGACCCTATTTTTTCCCGCCGACCCTAACACTTTTTTTTCATTTCTAAAAAAACCAAAAAAACATTTGGCACATTTTGCGAACCATACCGTGACTTAGAGAAGTAACCTTCTTTAAAATCGACTAAATTTAAAAAATAGAATTTAAAAAAAGAAAGAAAGGATTTAAGTTGTTCCCTTTAGTTCTCAGCAGTCACGTGACTTGTGACTTCTGATCACTTCCTGTGTGCTTATGTTTCTGAGTGTGCTGTGTATGTGAAGGAGAAGAAGGCGTTTGTCATTAGAATTTGTTTGACATTTTAATTTGTGTTCAATCATTTCTGAATGATTTATGTTTGATAAAAACCACACACATTGTCTCGTCGCGATATAACCTTCGTGGTTGAAAACGACGTTAAACACCAAATAAAGAAAGAAAGACACACATTGTGAGTTTTCACTCCATTCTCATTTTCCCATTCAGATCGCAAGACCAAAACACAGACGCCACACATTGGTATTTTCTCGCAACGCGTGCCTGTGCCTGGAGAACGGTCACCTCAACTTCCAGATCCGGGTGGGCGACATGCGGCGTACCCACCTGGTGGACTGCACGGTACACGGGGTGCTGGTCAAGAGACGGGTGATGGCCGAGAAACACGTCTACCCGCTTTTCCAACACAGGATCAACTTTGAGGCTCATGGCATGGGCAACAAGGTGAACGTAACACTATAAACTGAAGTGTTCAACTTTTGAACACACTTTTTGTGAGCTGTTTTGAACGCATTTTTTGAAAGCAGTTTTGAACACACTTTTTGTTAGCAGTTTTGAACACACTTTTGGTAACTAGTTTTGAAATTAATGCGAGCCTTAACGAACACGCCGACGGGCGGGGATGTAGCTCAGTCGGTAGCGCGCTGGATTTGTATCCAGTTGGCCGCTGTCAGCGTGAGTTCGTCCCCACGCCGTTCGGCGAGAGATTTATTTCTCAGAGTCAACTTTTTGTGCAGACTGTCCTCGGTGTCCGAACACCCCCGTGTGTACACGCAAGCACAAGACCAAGTGCGCACGAAAAAGATCCTGTAATCCATGTCAGAGTTCGGTGGGTTATAGAAACACGAAAATACCCAGCATGCTTCCTCCGAAAGCGGCGTATGGCTGCCTAAATGGCGGGGTAAAAACGGTCATACACGTAAAAGCCGTGGGAGTTTCAGCCCATGAACGAACAAACAAACAAACAAACGAACGAACACGCCACCTCACATACAAAGTCCGTCTGTTTTCTCTCCACAGGTGTACCTGATCTGCCCCTTGGTTCTGTCTCACCGCATCACCCCAGACTCTCCCCTCTACAACCTGTCGCCCAAAGACGTGCTGAAGGAGAAGTTCGACATCCTCATCTTCCTGGAAGGCACCATCGAGTCCACGGGAGAGCTGTGCCAGGCGCGCACGGGCTACGCGTCACGTGACATCATCTGGGGCCACCGATTCGTCAGGCTGGAGGAGTATGACGAGATTCACGAGACTTGGTGCTGTGACTTCACCAGGTTCAACAACGTCGTGCCTTCCATGACGCCAAAGTGAGTGTGCAATCATCATCTTCTTCTTCTTCTTCTTCTTCTTCTTTGTTCATGGGCTGAAACTCCCACGTTCACTCATGTTTTCGCACGTTTATGACCGTTTTTACCCGGCCAATCAGGCAGAATACGCCGGTTTCGTGCCTTCCATAACACCAAAGTGAGCGTGCAATGATCTCCTTCTTCTTCTTCTTCTTCTTCTTCTTCTTCTTCTTCTTCTTCTTCTTCTTCTTCTTCTTCTTCTTCTTCTTCTTCTTCTTCTTCTTTGTTCATGGACTGAAACTCCCACGTTCACTGATGTTTTTGCACTCGTGGATTTTTACGTGTATGATCGGCAGCATACGCCGATTTCGTGCCTTCCATGACGCCAAAATGAGTGTGCAATGATCCAAAACACAGATAGACTTCTAACGTTTCAAAATTTCAGAATTAAAAAAACACCGAGAATGGTAAGTAACGGGAACCGTGAGGTTTATTTGTTTGTGTTTTTGGTTTGTGTTTGTTAACCATCTAAAGTCGGGGTTACATGTTCCCACATGCGTTAACGAACAGTCATAAAAGGTGAAAAGAGATAGGGAGTAATTGTGGCGAAACCCAGGTCTTCATCTCTGTCGATCGTAATTTTGGATTCAACACTGCCACTGCCTTGATGAAGCTAGGATCAGACGTCTGAAAGTTCAGGGATTGAGTTGTTCCTTTCATTTTAAATCACTCTAATTATATCTTTTTATTGCGGGTTTTTTCATAAACAAGCACTGATTTTTTTTTAATGTTTAACAAACAAACAAACAAATAAAAAAAACGGACCAACAAAAAAACGATTACACAAGCACAAAACTGACGTACAGAAAACCAAACGTGTATATTTTTGTTGCGAAGCCAGATTTTTGTTAAGGTGTTTTAAAGGTAAATTAACCACATTTCTCTTCATTCTGATTGGCTGACAGGGTGAGCGCACGAGCATACGACGAGCAACAACGCGAGGAGCAGGAACGTCAACTGGGAGATGAAGAGTCTGTGGGTGACCCTGACCGAGTGTATGATAATGCCACAGGTCAAGAGTCTGTGGGTGACCTTGACGGACTGTATGATAATGCCACAGGTCAAGCGTCCGCAGAGTAACATCCATGAGGGCAGAGAGAGACGGGGAGGGAGAGAGAGGGGAAGGGGGAAGAGAGAGAGAGAGAGAGAGGGAGAGAGACAGAGAGAGGGGGAGATAGATGGGAGGGAGAGGGAGAGAGAGAGAGGGGGGAGGGAGGGGTCGGAGAGAGAGAGACAGACAGACAGGCAGAAATACAGACAGATAGGCAGACAGACAGATAGACAGACAGACAGACAGACAGACAGACAGAAACCCAGATGTTATAGGGGAACGGGCTTTGCATGACTATGACATCGTGTCGTCAGTGTGCGTCTGCGAGAGACTCCTCTTCGAATTGTGATTCTGATTTAGAGGGAGTGAGTGTGTATGTGTATGCAGGATTGGGTGCCGGTGTGTGGGTGTCAGTGTGTGGTGTGCGTATGTGGGTGTGTGTCCATGCGTGCGTGCGTTTGTGCGTGCCGTGCGTGAACAGACAACCTGCAGGCATCATTTCAACCTGCAGATACCCAAACTGCATAATGACTTCTCCCTTCCAGGGGAATTCCCAGTAGACTTACCTCAGTGGCGAGGCCGGGTGGGGTGGAGGGAGAAAAGGAGATGGAGGTTAGTATGGCGGCGTACTAGGGCCAAAAGCGGGGCTTACAAATATCACATGAACATTTATAATTAACACGTGTATTTCACAGTGAAAATGTTAACTGACAGTGTTAATTACTAATTCTCAGTTTTGTCTTCGGTTTATTTGTGTAAAAACCACAATTAAATATGAACACCCTTTAACTACACACGAATACTTGATAATTACAATTTCCACGTGAAAAATACTAATTTTCAGTTCTGGCTCACTTCCAGACGGGTTACTAGAGCCAAAACTGAAAGTTAAACGTTATCCGGGGAAGAAAATGAGTAATTGTCACTGATATGTGTAATATTCTCGTTAAAATTGTAATTTTCACGTGAATTTTTTAATTGTGTGGTTTTGGCGCTAGTAAGCCGTCATAGGTAAGGGCAGGGAGGGGTATGTCTCACTTTTTTGTCAACACAGTCTGAACATCTCGGGGATAGACGATTTGATTGTCAAAACAAAGCACACCAAACATAACACATACAGGACATGCTGGGGTCAGACTGACTGGACCTGGCGTTTTACCCATGTACTGTGTTTATCCAATTAAAACAGAAAACTTTTCGCAAGCGCAATTATAGCAAGAATAAAATGAGTTGACCTTTGGAGTTCCTCTGGCTATGTTTACTGACAGGAAATTCCACAGGAATGTGGCGGGGAGTTATGTTTTACGGGGGAGCATCTTGTATTGTATATGATTTTGTTTAATTCTTTAATTCTGTGTGTTTAATAGCACCAGTTTGAGGATTGAAAAAAAGAGAGACTTCTAAAGTATTTGTGCTTTGTGTCATGTGTCTCTGAACAACGTGAAATTAGCTTTTTCTGCAGATAAACATGATGTCTGCAGTTGGGCTATTGCGGACATCCGAGCGTGCGTGCGTGTGTGTGTGCGTGTGTGTGTGTGTGTGTGTGTGTGTGTGTGGTGTGTGTGTGTGTGTGTGTGTGTGTGGTGTGTGTGTGTGTGGTGTGTGTGTGTGTGGTGTGTGTGTGTGTGTGTGTCAGTGTGTGTGTGTGGTGTGTGTGTGTGTGTGTGGTGTGTGTGTGTGTGTGGTGTGTGTTGTGTGTGTGTGTGTGTGGTGTATGTGTGTGTGGTGTGTGTGTATATGTGTGTGTGTGGTGTGTGTGTATATGGAGGTATTGCACCTCGGTCATAGCGGATTGAAAGTATGTCAAATACACGGCTGAATAGCCGTGGGAAGTATACTTCGATACTTCGAAAGTGTACCTTGGCCGGGCTGTCTGCGGAGCATCCGCCTACCGGCTTGCACATCTCGTCTCTACAATGCACTTTGAAAGTGGACTCTGGTCCAGCTGACAGCCTTCGACACTCGCAGCCAATCAAAACTGACTGGAGAGCGTCTGCAGAGCAACTGACACGCCCCCTTGACGACAATCCCCCCCCTCCTCATCCACCCCCTCTCCTTTCCACCGTCCGTCCGGCTACAAAATAAAAGCAAAACAAAGTTACTCTTTGTCAGATCATAGATACATATCAGGGGCGAATCAGTTCATTTTATGGGGGGGGGGGGGGGGGTCCAAAAGGTTATTGTGAATACTGTATGGGTGCGAAGCGCCGAGCCGACGGCGCGAAGCGCCTAGCTTGCTAGGGGGGTCCGGGGGCATGCCCCCCCGGACAATTTTGAAAAAAAGGATGCAAAATGGTGCAATCTGGTGCATTCTGAGGATGATCATTACCAGTTTCAGGCAGCAGGTTTTGTCACTGATTAATACCCCCCCAAAAAACACAAAAATATTTTTTTTTTTTAGCTGGGGGGGGGGGGGGGGTGTTCCGGAAACCCCAGAACCCCCCCCCCCTCGTCCGCCCCTGCATATTAGACAGGATCGCAAACTCCGCGCGTGCGCTAGCAGCAAGTTGCCGAAATAAATGTGCCGCCCAGTTCGTTTTGTTTACAGGCAAATCAAGAAAAACTGAAAAACAACAGTGAGACATGTTTAGCATGAACATATATACGTATACTTGTTAAAAGGGATATACCGATACATTTCTTCTGCTGGGGCAAAACATTTTAATATGCAATATTTTGTAATGGTTTCCCAGTGAAAAGACGGAACAAGGGAGTTAACTACCGTAACTGAAAACGCAGCAAGTATCGCGGGAGTCTTTATTCGCGCACGAGGCTTCTTTGACATTGCACCTTTCGACAGTCCAGCTCTAAAACTCAAACTCAGGTAAGTTAAAATAACTGCTAGATATTTGATTAAGTGATGTAAATATTGTTGACAGCTGTCGTCTTTTGGTTGCAGCAAAAGAGACTGATCTTTTGGCGTGAAAAGTTGAATGAGTAAATCAGTAATATCAGTATAATGTAGCCGGTCGGAACAAAGCGCGCGGGGCAGCGTCCAGACCTGATTCGTTCACGTCTAAAGTCGCTCCAAGGGCTTGAATTTGCATCCACTGTCTTGGTAAAAATGTGCATGTTAGATAAACATATAGTTAAGATTGTCCAGCAAATGTGTGTGTGCCATTCTGAATGCTTGACTATTTAAATTAGTATTTTGTTATCTGTGTGCAGAATTTTGCTCAGCTGCTAAGGAAGGAGAATGACCGGTCCAAAGATGAACGGTTACCACGTTCACATGAGTGAAATAAGCAAAGGTAAGCCGAATTTTAGTTGAATGTGTAACATTCAGCTAGTGGCTGTATTGGCATGTTTGCATTGATCAACTAAAAATAGTAAAATATTATTAGATCTGAAAGCCAAAAGCTGAGAAAGGTCAGGAGACTTCAGATACCCATACCCACGAGGCCTATTCCCCTTATTATGTACATGTGGTACATGTGGCACCTACCCTGCTGCCGACCCCACCCCAGGGGATTGTGTTGAGACCTCTCCCTTGTTACCACCATAACACATCATTCGCCACCATACTGGTACCACGCCCACCTCACTGTGTACCTCAGCGCCCGCCGAGCAGGGAGCGAAGGACAGCTTCTGTCCAACACTGCAGGCGGGTAGCGGTACACCAGACTTTATGCGTGATGCACGTCTGCTGGTCAGCGTTTCCGTCTGCGCGTGTTGTGTGTGCAAGACTGACAGCTGGGAGCGAAGGGCTTTGCCTCACCAGGCAGGCGGGCTGCTGTGCACCGCACACACACACATACATTGTCTTTGGCTTAGGCCTACCGCAGTTTCTGCGATTGAATGCACAAACATTTTTTCCTTTTAATTAAATTATTTGTGGTTGCGTGCCAACGCACACACAAACACCAGTCATAGATGAATGTCTTACTCTTCATATTTAATTGAACTTTTTAAGGTATATGTCATACATGCACCATATCTCGCAAAACGAACTGTGTTGTATATGTGTGTGTTTTTTGTTGTTTTTTAAACACGCACGGTATCGAACAATATTCTCTAGCCCCTAATAGGCAAAGTACCTGTGGGACACGAAGCACCATTTATTGATTAAGACTTCAGAGGCATGAGTTGAACTATTAGTTCAGAGTCTTAGCAGTTCTCAGAAAATATCAGTTATCACATGCTTTACTGGGGATGGCCAAATATCAGAATTTTACTTCGTCAGCTGGGCGGGTAACCACATGTAAGTCACTGCCTGTAAGCAGTTTCACTTGCCTGTTACATACCAGTTACCAAACACACAAATTATGACACAGGGATAGTATGATTGACTGTTTATTTTTACATACAAACAGCAGTGATACGATCAACGGCTAGCTGGGCAGTGGTCCGTGATGAATAGTCTTTCCAGTCTCGCTTCTGTTTTGGTACTATTTGCACTCAACTGTGAGAAATCACCCATGGTAGTAAGGTTTGACTAACATCATGTTACAAGTAATGTCAGTATTTTTCTAATGCAGCTATTGTTTGTTGCTTTTAGCTTTGCATGTGTCATTGACAATGTTTATGTCATGTTCCACCTGTTCAAATAGGGCAAGGGTTGCAGTGTGCAGCAGGCGCTCCATCCTGGCATGCCTTATCAAAGGAAGAGAAGGACAGATGTGCAGCGAAGGCTGCGGAGGTACGCCTCCAAGCCGAAACAGACCCGGCTTCTTTAAAAAAGACACTGATACACTTGGTATGTGTATATATTATGATATATATATCAACTGTAGGTGGAAACATTGACCAAGAGGTTTATTTACGATAAAGTAGCGGGCAAACAACCATGTATGCCATAAACAAATCCAAAACGTATTTTAACAAAATACGTTACTAAATGTGATTGTAACGTATTGTTTTGTCAATAACAAATGTTCCAATAAATTACCTTTCTTGTTTTTTGATTCATGAATTCCATTTACTCAGTCCTGAGACGGTGGGTTTTAATGCTTACCAGACAGCCTTGGTACATGCAGACCTTTTTTTTTTGTGTATTACATGTAACTGAATGTATGGTCTGTAATTCAGAGAATAGTTTTTGTGCCTTGATCCCCTACATTCCTTTTAAATAATAGTTTTATTGTGGTTTCACAGCATGGTTTAGTCCAGCACAGTTTGTACAACAAAGAGCATCTCACACCGGCTCAGCTGTTATCAAATTCAGGCTTTTCCAGTCAAATAAAATGTGGATCCATGAGCTGGAAGTGTAACTATCCAGTAAGTTCAGTATGTTACTTAGTGTCGGGTTGTTTACATACTTTATTTTTTTCAAAGTCCCATTTATATTGCAATGGTTGTTTTGTTTGCTTGATTTTTTTCTCTCATATATTTATTTTTATGTTGCCTTTCTTAGCTGCAGAAGCTGGGTCATCTGGGCATTGACAGTGGAGTGATGCTAGTGGAAAAGAAAACAAGATGCTGTGAAGTCCTTGGATATGGAGTTGTCAAAACCATATTTTTGAACAGTGATGATGTGATCGACCGCATCAAGAACCAATGTATGTATATAACAAAGAAAAAGATTATGCAGAAGGATAGATTTGGTTTAAACAAATGATATTACCCCTACGAAGGAGCACATTCAGAGTCATCTCTATAACATGTCTGGTTTTTGTTAAGGATCAGGTAAAGGTCTATGTGGCTATTAATGACCCCACTTAGTGTTGCTTTAATACATTATTCCACCAGTCTAACTATAACACTTGAGCTTAAGTGAGAACTATTTTTGCTTTTTATGCGTGTTGTTATTTTATAGGGATGTAAAAATACAACTGGTTGTCTTATTCCTTTGTGTTCATTCTCAAGCATTGTGCTGATATTATCATTGCAGATGGATCCTCCCGCGACGGAACTGCGACGGTTGCAGAGCTGCAAGAGCATGTTCGCTCTAAGATGAACGGAGTAGCAAGTAAGTTACATGTTTCATGCATATGTTTCAAATTAAAATTTACTGCAAACTGTTTTTAAATGACAAAATAAAATTGTAGCGCTCAATACTTGATCATTGATGGTTGGATTTGTGGTGCAAATGAGGACACCAGTCAGTCGTCTGAATGAGGCAGTTCAACATGCCCTGTCTTGATACGTGACATGGGCATGCTGGTGTGGAAAAGGACATCCCTGCAACAATGCCAAGTGTCTTCTCTTGTATAGCATAATGCTTTACATATTAATGACAACATTAAATAATGTGTTTCTCTTTTTTCTTTCTTATTATTTATTTTTATTCAGGCAGGTGTACCTTGAAGTTCAAGGGATTTCCTTGGAAAGCAGTGCAAGCTGGGAAAATCAGAATAAGCGGCTGGCCTGCAGGGCTGAAAAAGTATGTTGTCAGCTCAATGTCCCGGAGTGATTTGAAGAGACTCCTTGATGCAGAGATCGTTATCCATGGACTGTGAGTATTGAATAAACTTCCCCATTCACCTCTTTTTTTCTTCTTTCTTTTGAATTTGTTTTGTGATACAGAAAAATAGAGTTCTGTAGTTTTCTAGTTTAGCAAGCCCTATTAGGCCATAACAATATTGACATCTGTATTATGTAGAATTACACAAGAAGTGTTCCTGTAAATTCAAAAACTCATATTTTCTACTTTTTTTTTATCAATCAGACGTTTTTTTGGTCTCCATAACAATTTTTCAATCAATCAATCAATCAATATGAGATTTATATCGCACGTATTCCGTGGGTACAGTTCTAAGCGCAGGGATTTATTTTTATTTTTTTATTTTTATGCATTATATCGCGCACATATTCAAGGCACAGGGATTTATTTATGCCGTGTGAGATGGAATTTTTTTCAACACAATACATTCACATCGGCCAGCAGATCGCAGCCATTTTGGCGCATATCCTACTTTTCACGGCCTATTATTTCAAGTCACACGGGTATTTTGGTGGACATTTTTATCTATGCCAATACAATTTTGCCAGGAAAGACCCTTTTGTCAATCGTGGGATCTTTAACGTGCACACCCCAATGTAGTGACGCACAATTTTTCAGAGTACATTGTTTTGATTTTGTTGCAGAGCGACAACTGAGGTTGAACAAGCTCCACTCACTGTTCCTGCCTCCACCACAGGGTAAAAAGCTACCCAGATTTCAAGAACTTTTTAATTTTTGTTATTTCATCTGTTCGGTGTTGAGTTGAAGGATGTCATTAATATTTTTAATTCCAACACCTATGGACAACCCATGGTGGTGAAATCTCACTTCAGTCTAAGTATCTAATATATATTTGGTTTGTTTTAAGTGCTTCAAAAAAAGTTTGGTTTTTTAACCACTGTTTCCCAAATGTTTGGTTGGTCAGGTAAAGGTATTGAAACAGCCAGGATTTCAAGATTGACACCACCCAAATGCCAGGTTGATTTAAAGCATGTGCTTTAAACGTTTGTACGGGGGGTAGGCGTTTTCAAGGTTCACTTTTGTGTGTAAGTAGCTTACAGTATTCGATTTGGGAAATGCATTTGTGCCTCCCACCCTACTCATCCTACATTTCTGTGTGTAATAGGCATGGGTGAGTATTATTTTTAAGTCAAGTGTGATCCGGACAGTGTCTGTTTTTTGTGCAAGTACTTATATGATTATATATTTTTGTGGTACAAATTGCCTTTGAATGTACATTGTTTTTTTGTTTGTTGCAGACCAACAACTGTGGATGAGCAAGCTCCACCCGCTGCTCTTGACAACACCACAGGGTAATACGCTACTCAGATTTCAAGAATTTGTCAGATATTGAAGAAATATTTCTTTTCTTCAATATTAATGTGTGTGAAAAGTGTGATGTTTTTGTTTTTTTAAATTTGAGATCAGTTGAAAAGAATGTAATATCTTTCTGTTACAGGATGGAATCCGAATCGCTTGCTGCAGATGACACCGATGGCTTTATGAATGAGTTCTCTCAAGTTTTTGGAGCAGAAAAAGGTATTAAAAGTGTTTTGTTTAACAATAACAAGCAATGTTTGAATGAAAAGGTTTACTTCTTGCTTTAAATTGACATGTCTAATATCCAACAGAAAATAGCTAGGTACACATCGTAGCTGGAGACAAATGTGATCATTGTGTGGATGTATGTACGGTAAGGCTGGTAACATGAGTTATCTTGCTACTTTTCAGAAGAAGTGATGGATGCTTTGATCACAGAGGAGCCCGACTCTGCAGCACTGCCGTCTGATCTGCCGTCTGATCTCCACATGCTTGTCAATCAAGTAACAAGACCCTCTCATTTTGGTGTCTGGCTTTTTCCAGTCCCCCTGTCCTTCTTTTGTGCACAAGACCGAAGTTGCCATCTAGTGACGTCACAGCTCCGCTTGGATTCTGTATAAGAAGACAATAAAAAATATCAATGTAACACAAAAAGGCAAATGAAAATAGGTCAATTTGAGAAACTTCAAACATAAAGTGATCTCATAGTAAATCATTTTTGATGGAACCTGACAAAATAATGGCAAGAATTATGTGAACTAGCATTTAAATATTCATTATCTAATTCTTAAATGCTGTGGTAGGGTAGTCTTTATAGATGGTAAATACCCCATGCAATGCTTCATTCTACACATTTATGACAGTTATCAAGTGATTTTTAATAGTTTGTCACCAGTGCGTTTAAATTACAGTAAAACAGTAGGTCCCAGAGTCTTCTTCGTACGACGTCCCAGAGTCAACTTAGTGCAGACTCTCCTCGGTGACCAATCACCCACGTGTGCACGCATGCGCATGATAACCAACCCAAATTCACAGCGAAAGTCTCAGGGCTTGGAAACATGAATACACGCATGTAGGGAGAAAAATAAAATGTGTATGGCGCCATATACTGTATAGCAGCTCGCTTTCCGCAGTGAGAAAGCAGCCCAAATTTCCATGAAGGTAACTTCACAGAACTATATAAAATCTTATCCTTATTCTTAATATGCATATAAAAACTTACCATTGAACATACAGGGCAGGAATGAATGCTGGCTTTGCTCAGAGCTCCTGTCCTGCTTATCTGTGAGCGGTGAAAACGATATTCATTAATCGCTCCCAACAGATTCCTGTATAGATCTGGCACTGAGGAAGCTTGTGGTCTCAGTCCAAGGAGAGGATCCATTTCCTTCAAGGACATGGCAATGGCTTGGACTGAGATACTGCCATGAAGTTGCAAACACGCGCAGAGCTCCATCAGTTGTAGGCTGAAGGCCACCTTGGGGCTGGCAGGGCTTGCAGGCCAAAAACCATGACGCAGAAGAGTCACAGCCAGTTGTTCACGATGGCACAGGCAGTGCTCAATCACAGCATCGCTCGACATCCCTGAGAGTAAAATCATTGAACATATTTAAAGTTCACCAAATGATGCTTTGAATTACACAGTCTTGATGATATGGGTCTTGGGAAAATGTAAGCTTTACGCCCTCACGGCAAAGCCATTAGGGGCATGTGAGATGGAAAAACCAGGCTATATATAAAAAAAAAGGAAAACAAAAATGCAGCGGGGGTGGGTGGGTGGGGGGGGGGGGGGGGGGGGGGAGGGGTGTTTGCATACAGCTGGCTGCCGGCGGCTAGAGGAGACCTGAAATGGGCTAAGGACCGGGCAGATGCCAGCGCAAGCCATCTGATGCAGAGTCAGGAGGCGGTTTGACACAAGAACATCAGAAGCCACAGCCTCGGCCGTCTAGGGGGTTGGTGTGTCTGGAGGCACATTGATGTCGGTCTTGTACAATCCATTCTTCTTCTTTTGCGTTCATGGGCTAAAACTCCCATGCACACTTGTGTTTTTGCCTGAGTGGATTATTATACATGTGTATGACCATTTTTACCCTGCCAATTAGGCAGCCATATGCCACTTTTGGAGGAAGCATGCAGGGTATTTTTGTGTTTCAATAACCTACTGAACTGAAATAGATTACAGGATCTTTTTTGTGCGTACTTGGTCTGGTGCTTGTGTGTACACACGGATGGGGATAAGCCACTAGCAGGTCTGCACATAAGTTGACCTGGGAGATCGGAAAAATCTCTACCCTTAACCCACCAGACGCGGCCGGGATTCGAACACGCGACCTTCCGCTTTGGAGGCATCATACCAATAGGCCATTGTGCAACCTTTTTTTTTTTCAGGAGACACTGTGTCGAGCGTTGACAGCAAGAACACCATCATTACCAAAGATACAACAACAAACATATCGGGTCCTACTTGTCTCAGGATTAGTCATGATGCAAATTGTTTCTAATATTGAGGTCAAGAATGTGTAGAATGATACACCTCTGCTCACTTCATCTGTACTGCTGGAATCGACCCATGCCAATCAAACTGATAACTAGGTTCCCCTGTTTAATGGAACAATTTATCGTTTGATCTTGAATCAGTTTAATGTATAATATTAATATACATGTACAAAGTTACAAACCTCTTGTCTTTCAGTTTCAGTCATAAAATCATTACTGCAGAATACTGTCCTACCTTCGCAATCAAACAGCACTATATTTGAAGTCTGCACTGCATCACATTGACACTGATGAAGAGACTGCTGACAGAGACGAGGAACCCTTTTCACAGGCAGATAGGTCTTGCCTTCCTGAAATTGAAAACAAAAAGCACATATCTTTATTGTTATGTAAAAATAATAGTATTTTACACATGTAACTTGTAAGTTCAGGTAAGGTAAAATGTAAATTGTAATTTTAAATCAAGAGATGTTTTTCCTTAAGGAAGCTTTCGTAGACAGGGAGCTTTCAGAAAATGGTGCTACATGTATCAAATTATGTTTCACATTTCCTGCATGCATGTTCCTGTTTTACAAACACCTGTTCTTTGTACAATTTAGAAGACAGTTGTTTGAAATTGTGAAAGAGCATTTGCCATCAAAGCCTGATTTATTGATAATGTAATTGGTGTCCCAGCCAACACGAACACATACAGTAGTACCTGCCATATCCGGTCACCCATTAGTCATTGCAAAGGTGACCGCAAATATCAGGTGGCCGTTCATTACAGGCCCCCAGAGAAAGGGGGAATGTACGTTCTGGCTCACCGATTCCGACAGACCCTAAATATTAACGCAAAATAGGCTTCTGGACTAAACTTTTACTAAAATGAAACATGCGACAAAATCAGAAAAATACTGCATAAATCCATACAAAAAAAATACAGTAAAGTAAGGTTGTTTTGAACCAATGCCGGGTCTGTCGGAATCAGTAACCCAGAACGTACATTCCCCCTTTCTCTCTGTGCAACGCTAAATTTAGTTTCCATTGAAATATTAACTAGTTGCAGCCAGCGTGTGTTTCGATCCAATCTGCCCTTCGTCGGCTAGCCATAACTACCGTATTGATCTGGTAAAAACAAACAGCAAGCCTGTCTTCTATATTCCTCCAATGGCAAGACAAGATTAAATCATGTGATAGCAACAGTTACGTCACGTCCGCCCAACACTTGGTATTGATTGTAACATAGCCGTAGTGATTTTGTCATTTCATTCCGGACTCGCCTGCCGTGCAGTTGTGTTTTCTGTGAGAGAAGTGTTTTTACTGTCACTATATTTGCTAAATATTTATGTCTCAAGATAGCATTTCTGAAGAATTAGAGAGAGAAATTCTTGAATCACAAGTTGCTCATCAAAATCTATTAGATTTTTCAACACAGTCATCAACTTTAATTTTACATTCACCAACTATGGATATACCGGAATCATTGAGTGAATGGAATTCTGAGCAGTTTTTAACTATTGAAGAGCACCTCAGTTACCTCAACAATTTTGTTGAAGTATTATCGCAAATGAAAAATGAAGGGCCATCTCAGAGTGGAAAACTACCTAAATTTCCTTCACGCCCAAAACGGAAACTTTCAGATTTGTATGGAGGAAAACCAAAGAAAACCAAAACAACAATGACGTTCAATGAACTCCACGAATATTTAAAGTCAAAAATTGTTGATGTAAGCATGAAAGTTAGGAAGGAAGTGTTCTTTTTTAATCCGGAAGATATCACATCATCAGCAAGTGCCATTGAAAAGTTAGTTGAGGGATATAGACACATACAAAGACAGGAGGCAACTTCAATGGGCTTCAATTTGCAATATGGAATGGTTCTAGAAATCGCATTTAAGTTTTATGAAGCAGAACAAGGCATTCATAATGAGACCTGGGATGGCTGGTTGGAAAGAAACGTTAAAATTTCTTCTACGTATGCACGGAGATTGAGGGAGATTGCCCGTTTACTATTTCCATACAGAGCCAAATTCAGCACAGTTGGGATGTCTTTTTATGAAGTCTTCAACATGAGAAAAGAACTCAAAACCATGTTTGAAAAGAATGAGGATATCAGGCTTTATTGGGCTGAGAAAGTGACGTCAATGGTTCCAAATATACATCAACAGCAATCACAAGAGTAGGCTGCAATCAGGTCACGCAACTGCCAGTTGCGCCAAAATAGGTCAACACCCTGCTTCGCGATTGGGCTGAGAAAGTGACGTCAATGGTTCCAAATATACATCAACAGCAATCACAAGAGTAGGAAAAAAGAGTTAGAGCTAACACTGCAATCAGGTCACGCAACTGCCAGTTGCGCCAAAATAGGTCAACACCCTGCTTCGCTTCGCTTCGCTTCGCTTCGCTTCAAAGGCTGCCTTCGGGCGGCCGCCGAGTGTTAACTTATTCAATTGACTTGTTTATTTGATTCAAGCTTTTGATAAGTGTACTTGGTGGCTGCTTTGAAACTCAACAAAGCCTACTGCCCTTTCACAAACACTCCCCTTTCACAAGCAACGTTCTCTTCCCCGCTGCAGTCAAAACAAAGCTGTCATAGCGGGTTTTCCCGATTGACAAAAATTCTTATTACACACTCAGACTATTTGGAGTCGCGTTTGTTCTCCAGTGTCCAATTGCATAAGAATATTCTGGTGATGAATAAACGCGCTTTGTGTCATTAGCATCTAAAGATTTCTTGTTTACAATAGTTGTGTTGATCTGATGAAGCGCGGAACTGATCTTAGGGTTGTCATGGTGAAACACTCGCTTCTGAAACAGTGCTTCCTTGTAGTTATCATGCGATATGCTCGACTTTACAACCTGTTTGCTTACACCCTTTGCTTTTTTAACCACCCCTTTCTCACTTGCAACACTGTACATCTTTGCACGCAATCCAACATACTCCTTAATTATCTTCCCATTCATTTCATCTTTCATCTTTCCAATAACCTTCTTGTTAACATTTGAGTGCAATGGTGATTCTTTAGGGTAGTCGCAAGTGTCATAAAAAGAATCTTTTCCTTTTACTGCAGGACTTTCAGCTTCTAGATCTTTGTAAATGTCATCCGCTGGAATGTCAAGTAAGAATGAATCTGTGTCTGTGTAAAGTACTCTCGATTTGGGATATCTTGGTTTCAAATAATCATACAAAAACTCAAGCATCAACAGTTTTGACAACTCTAGCACAGTAAAGCCTATGAATACTGGTTTGTCAAGCTTGACTACAAGTTTTTTCATTAAGATACCATACAGCTGTTCATGAAAGTATTTAAAGTCTTGATACTGTGGTTTGGATGTCAGCTTGATGGCCTCATTTTCTCTTGTAACAAGTCTAACATCCTTTCTCTTGTGTGGGTTTTCCATTGTCTTACCAAAGCAACTGTTGTTCATCAGTTTAAAAAAGTCTTTCTCTGATGCATCAGCGGCTTTGGTTCTCAGTTCTGTGTTTTTCATGATGTAAGGTTTCATAAACTGTTCTTGATCAAATAAAATTATACGATGAACAGCCTTCAAAATTAATCCATGTCTAATGTAAAACTGTAACAGTCTGTAGTGACACACATACTTCTTTTTGTGAAACAGATTGGGCACCAGCTTTGGAGGTTCTCTTGGGTTTACTTTTAACCTCTCAGCCGCTAAAGGATAATCATTATGTAGATCATGAAGTGATAGTGGATAGTCTAAGTCAACTTCTAGTATCCATCCCTTTCGACTGTCTGGGCCTGCTTTTAATATTGTCAGCACAACACATTGTGAAAATGGTCCTGAATAGATCTTAAAGTTCCGAAGTGGAAGCGTCTGACACATTGCCCAACCATACAAATTGTTTGCATCTAGATACATGATGTAATTAGAAGGTTTCATAGGATCAAAGTCGTCCAAGTATTTGTTGTTGGCTTTGCAGTAATTGTGTGAAGCCATACTGATTCCTCCACGTAGTCCATTTTCAATCATCTGAAGTGTAGGAAGATCTGATAGCAAGTCAATCTTTACTCCTGTAAATCTAAGAAATGCATCCCAGCTCATGCCTGGTGCAGATATGTAATGTGAAGGATCTAGATTGTAGTGCTTCATACATGTTCTTCTGTAATTCTCAAATATATCTGCAAGTAAACAAACATCAGCCAACAAATATTGATCATGATAATCACCCATTGTATTACATCCTAATTTATTCCATGCAGTCTTAGCGTGTTCATAGTCTTCGTCACTTATACCTTTACCCTTCAGCCGTGAGAAGTAAGCATCCTTTGGTGGTAACTCATCTTCATCAAACCTCTCCCACGAATCCATGTATTCATATGGATAGACTCCCTTTCTAACTAAGTCACTGTCAAAGTACTTACATGTGATTGGGAAAGCAGTTAGTGATGAAGATAAAGACTCAAGTGTTCCCATCAGATGTTGAGCAGAATCGTAGAAGTGTAAACTATTCAGAGTAAAGGCCATGTACTTTTCTGAAGACTGCGCAATGCATCTTGCTTTGTATTCATCAGTTACTGCCTGCATGATCAGATGTGAATCATAACCGCGCAAGTTATGGAAGAAGATTGGAAGCTTCCAAGTCTTAGGATCAAACTTTAATTGTAGATTACATTTGCTGTGTGCTGCTCCTCGGAACTGCCCACTTACATGATCATGATCTCTTACTATTGGATTGTCTGTGTTTGGTGTTAGACTTTGTTCGCATATCCAACACTGTGTGGTAGAGTTAAACTGTTCTTGGTCTTCCGGTTTCATAACAATGTCTGAAAGATTCAGTTGTTTGGAGCAGTCATTTCGCACTTGGTTCATTTGCTGTAAGAAGTTCTTTGCTGCATTAGGTCCTCTGTACAATTGCGGTTTAGAATGTTTACCATCTGAACTAACAACAATAAATGCATATGAACAGACTTGATGATTACTTAGAGTTACTGTTTTAGGTAGGTCTTTTGGTAAAGGTCCTTCATATGGCACAATGATAGATTCAAAGTCAGCATAAACAACATAAGGACTTTTCTGTAGTTTGCATACATTCTTAAAATACACTTTGCTGTCTGGCGGTGGTGTTGTTAACTTCACAACCGCATCATCAACGCTCTTACAATGTTGCTTGTGTATAAGTGCTGCATGAATTGATGGAATACGCAAGAGACATCGCCTACAAAAGTCTTGTTTACTATTGTGATTGCTTGTGCTCGCCATCAGTCTACTCATTGTACGAATCAAAGTGTAATGATATTTTACACCATCAGTCATTAGTAACATGTCAACATGGTTAGTATCACAATCACCAATCGTTGGTGAGTTCTTTGATATTCTGACTGGTTTCAGTTCATCTTCCTCATCCCACGTGTAAACATTTACGGTGATGGGTTTGTTTTGCTGTTCAAATTTGTCAATGCTTGTAATGCTGACAGGAAATTCAATACCAGTAAAGTTTAGTTTATTTCTGTATGCATGATAGTTAGACACTCTTTCTGCATTTTTCTTTACACTGTACAGTCTTGCCAGAACACACCACATAAAACATTTGTCATCATCATTCTTTATGTTCAGCACAGCACGTTTTTTGACAAGAGCAGGAGGTAAAGGTATGTAACTTCTACCTCTGATGGGGGCAAATTTACTTAGCTTCAATTCTATTTTTATAATTTCACCTTCTGACCATCCGGATCCTTTCATCTTTGCATCCTCTGCAGCTTGCTCAAACCGTTTCATCATTTCATCTGCCCAGTTTCCATTCAATTCTGCCATAGAATTAAGTGCTAGTTGTCTGGTTGAAACATGAACTTCTAGCACCTCATCACTGACTGTTTTGTATTTTATTAAACTGACTATCTGCACTTTTACTGGAGGTTCAATCAACAAATTGTTTGGAATTTGTTCAATGGCGTCTTGCACACTGGACTGCACATTTTGAGGATCCGTTACTTGTAATTCAACGGTGTCAAATACTGTCGATAAAGATTCTAATACAGAGTCTTCCATCGCTGTGAGTTTGATTTTATAACTCAAAATAAAAATATAAATTAAAAAAATGAAGTTGCTTCCATTTTTGTTAACACTATAAAATCTGAAATAAAAAATCATTTAACATTTGTACCACGTGGAACTAATTGTAATTCCTCTTTTACAAAGGCTCTTTGCGGTGCTGGTTCTCTCAAGTAATATATAGGTGGATTTGTCTCTACTACTCTCTTGATTTCATGAATGTCAATACTCCAGATTGGATCCGTTGCACGCTTCCTGCTGTCACCCTCAGCTTCACCGGGTGCATATAAATATCTGACTTTCTGATTGAAAGGTAGTAATGCCACTGGTGTTGTTGACTTTGGAGCAACAGGTATTGTTTTCTGTTTGATTGCATCAACTGGTCTTAACCCTGTAGCTTTAAATACCTCCAGATTCATTGCTCTAAGTACTGATGGTAATCTTTTGACCCATTCAGTGTTACGCAATTTACTTTCTGTGTCCAAAAATTCCTGATGGTACTGATATGAAAACAGTTTTTCTGCCAACTGTTTGTTAAAGCTCTCAACAATAGCCTGTGACCTGTGGTTTCCTGGAATACCTCTCTTCACTGTAACATGATGTTTTAACAGAAGCTGGTTGACAGCTCCTTTAAACTCCTTACCATCATCGCACTGAATCATTCTGGGATACTTTAGTGGTCCACGTCTGTAAATTTCTTGCAGGGCAACAGCTGTAGCTATAGCACTTTTCTCTGTCAACGGTTCAGCATCTTTGTATCTTGTTGCAACATCAACTACAGTCAGTGCATACTTATATTTCTTCCTTCTGACTGTGTCATGCGGTAAATACAGCAGGTCTATTTGATGAGTGTCATTCGGTTTAATGTTAACAAAGTGTGGTCGTGTAATTTTTCTTGGTGCAGGTAAATAGATCTGCCAAACTGCCTGCTTTGACAACCATTTCTTTGCTATATCTTGAGAAACACCTGCTGCGTCACTGAGCTTGTCAATAGCAGTTCTTCCTTTCCAGTATCCTTTTGGGGAATAATATATTTTAGATAACAAAGCATCACTCATGGTTTTTTAAATGACAGAATATTAAGATTTGACAGCACGCGCAATAAAGTAAACAACAGCCATACCAATAACAATGAAAACAATCTCGCCCACCTTCTGCTCTTCTGAAGGCTGATAAAAGTCACCCAGTTTTGGAGGAGCACTTGTCTTCATTTTCTTTCCAGTTACAAGATAGTATTCTTGAATGGCTGCATCAACATTGTCAAAGGTTTTGTTTGCATGTCCTTGCTGCCTGAGTTTATCATTCATAAAGTCTAACTGCGCAATTCGTTTCTTCTCGTATTCATCCTGTGCTTTCGCCAATTGTTCCATGGCTTTGTTGTGCCTTTCCCTCTCTTCACCATTTTGCAGTTTAGAAAACAAATAGTTGCTGCCAGAAAATGCAAGCGCATTTACAATCGCACCTCCCACCATCATAACCAAGCTAGCCATTTTATTGTCTTACATGTTTATATTTTCTGGAATAATTCCTTGCTTCACCAGGAAGTCTTTTGTTGCAAAGGAAGCTGTCACAACACCAATTAGTTTAGCACCGTCTTCGAAGTCTAACTTTCCCAAGTCGGCTGGTTTCATTCTGAGGAGACTTTTACCCAGCATTGTGTAACCTACACTCAAGCCTCCAATCACTGCAGCGTGATAAACTAGATTAACTATTGTCTTTTCAGAACTCATTTTTATGTTATCAAAATTAAAATATTAAAATTATTCCATATGAAATGAATCCACTGCAGGTACTACTGTGGGCTTTTTTATTGTTTGTACTGCTTTGTTTGTTGGTTTTGGTGTTTCTGATTTTGGTGTTTCTGATTTTGGTGTTTCTGACACTTTATATTTGCCTTGCCAAAGTTTGTAAAGCAAGTATCCACCTCCTCCAACAACAGCTGCTACAGCTACTTTTCTGTATGATAGAAATGAAGATTTTAATTCTTGATCAGTTTGTGTGACCTTAGTCACTTCAGGAATGTTTGGTGTCTGCTCAACTTCAGACATAATGTTCTGCTTTGCCTTTTGATTTAACTTTTTTTGTCTGTTCCATTCGGCTAGTTTTTTTCCTGCTTCTACTCTACCAGGTTTCTTTGTCACTGTGTTCACTTCTGGTATTTTCGTCTGCTCCACTGTCTGCTTCAACTGATCTGTCATCTTTTTTATTCTGAAAATTAATGTGTTTGAAAGTAATTAATCCAGCAACAAATGGTACTAATAAAGCACCAAATCGATAATACAGGCCACAGGCAAGAGATTCGAGGGACTTGGAAACAACAGGGTCATGAGTTAGATCATGTGTTAAGTCTTCCTCCGAGTCGAGAGGTGTAAAATGTCCAAAAATCTTTGTGTACAAACCTATAACAGTCTGTCCAATACTTCTAACCATCTTAGAACCAAGCACTGATTCATACCGTCCATGATACTTTTCTATATCTTCTGAGGAAAGATGTTGTACTTCTTCCACAGTTAACTGCTGCCCAAGGTAGTGTTTTGTTTTTCCACAAACAGCAAGTGAATACAATCTTTCTTTTTTATCAGGTATAGTCCTACTGTCACAGATTTCAATATCTGTAGCAGTCTGCATCAGCAATTCATCACAGTTCATTTTATTTTGATGCAGAATAAAATTAAAATCTAGTAATTAAACTTGAGTAAGAACTTAGGTAGGAACTTAACAAGAACTTAGGTAGGAACTTGAGTAAGAACTTAGGTAGGAACTTAACAAGAACTTGAGTAAGAACTTGACAAGAACTTGGGTAAGAACTTAGTAAAAACTTGACAAGGACTTGTGTAAGAACTTGAGTAAGAACTTGACAAGAACTTGAGTAAGAACTTGACAAGAACTTAGCAAGGATTTCTACAAACATACATACTGAACTGGTTGATCAGTTTTTAAAACCAGTTTCGAGTGCTTAGAAGATTTCAGATTATTCTTTATTCTTTCTCTCTCCTGTTTGTTTTCAATGACATCATTTTCTCGAAGGCACTCTTCAAAACTGTCACGGTCCTTTGAATAGAACAATGTTATTGTTTTGAGTTGCTCTCTAAAGTCTTTCAGAACTGCATTGTATTTTTGTGTTAATATCCAAACTGATATTAATGCATGTCGTCCACTGAATGCAAGCTTTGCTAGTGCACTTTTCTTTCTAACAATGTCACGTTCTGCTGCACAGTCATCAATAATAAACAGTGTTGGCGTGTTCTGAAAAAGATCGAAATAATGCTCCAAGCAAACATTTAGACGATCAGAAGGATTTACAATAAATATATTTTGATCAGACCATATGAATTTTCTCTCCTTGTATGTTCTGTTATGCTTTATGGTTGGACAGAATATGACTATGTGTTCAAAGTGATTTATGTAAACAGTCTGTAATAAATCCAAAACATATCTTGTTTTGCCGCAACCTGTTGCCCCACAAATCAAAGAACAGTGTGGATCTTTTGGAAGAAAATCTAGATACTTCATTTTAACACGTTCAATAAACAATATCCTGTAATCTGCTTTCAGAGATGTTTAACTGCGCATCTGACACAACAAACACGTAGATCTTAACTGATTTACTACTACTCCCTACTTCCTTTTCAATTTGTATTGTGATTCCTTCTGATCCGTTTTCAATTCGCCTTCCACTTCCATGCAGTTTGTTGTCGTCAGTTGTTCTGAGATCCAGCCATAACGCATATTTATTTGTCAAGAAATCTTCTACGCCAACACCGTGTAAATGTAGATCTTTAGCCACAAGATCAGATGTTGGGTCTTTCAATCTTCCTCCAGTAAAGTACTTTCTTGCTTCATCATAGTGTTGGTATGGCAGCATGCCAGATGCAAATATTTGGTTTGGCTGCCCTTCAATTGTGCAATATACTCTATTGATTAGTGGATTGTAAAACTTTTCTATTTGCCTTTCATATGAATCTTTTGGTTCCTCAAACAACATAAGTATTCCCTTCATTGACCTAGCTGGTGTATTCAAGTTAATGTTCCAGATTGGATCAGCCTGGCTTTTTGAAAGTGTACTGTGATTCAACACTCTTTCATAATAGATAGGCAGCTTAGAACTGTACTGATTTTCTATAAGTCTAGCCAGTTCAGGATGGTTTACAACATCAAACTCTAAAGAAATTCCAGACACCTTATACTTTGCTTCCGGGTCTTGTGAAAGCATAACACGATCATAACTATTGAAAGTCAGGTCGTATGACAGCCTGTCACGCAATGCTCCTTGATAGAAGGGAGGATGTGAATTTATGAGTTCAAAGTCAAGTGGAATACAAAATTTGTTTCCAAAAGCAACATTGACAGCGTTATCTTTTTTGTTGTCAGCTTTATCTCCTGCTCCTATTCTAACTTTTATCCCATTGTCTGACTGAATCCCTTGAAACACTCTGTTTTTCTTTTCATTGTCAGTTAACCAATTATCTGCATAAACTAAAAATACATCTGCATTATTCAATGACATCACTTCCCGCCCTTCCAGTTTGACAGTAATCTTCCTCACAATTGCTCTTCCTACATTATAAGCCAAAGTCCTATTTTCATCTGAGCCAGATTCTAATTCTAATTTGAATGATAGTCTTACAGTGCCTGGTACAATAACATCGTTCTTACCTAGATTAGGAAACCTAACAGTAAGTATTTCATTCTGATCAATAGTAGAAGGATTATTTGTAACTATAACTGTTTGCCTTATTCCTTTTACCCCGAGAGGTTCTTTCAGCCTTCTGTAAGGATCAAGAACAGAACCGAACGATTGTGCCATCTTTTTTTATTTTCAAAATAAAAAATAAGTTACAAATGGCAGAAGGTGGATTTGAAGATTTATTTGAGCCAGCGGACGACATGAGCGAAGCAATCCCTTTGGTTCCCTACCATCATTCACTGCATTATGAGGTGGCACGACATGAACTTCTGGAAGGTAAAGTTAGAGATTTCTACAAAAGTTTAGGAGAAGAACCTGATGTTTTAGATCCAAACCAGTTCAAAATGGAAGCAAATCATTTATATACAACTAGCGATAAAGGAGAAAAAGTCCAACTTACATATAAATCTAATCCTGCTAAGTTTCTATCAAAAGTTTCACTAAAACAAAAACTTACTGCTAATCGACTTAGGCAATTAGATATTGTGCCTAGCACACGGTCATCATCTTCCCATGTTGTTTCCTTACTTCAACAAGCAGAACTAGGACTACCAACTGCTACTCAAATAGAATCTGTTCCATTGCAAGATCTTAATAAACTTGCAGAAGAGGCTGATCAACTTATACAAGAGATAGAGACTTCTTTTTCTGAGGAAACTTCACTGAAGACTCCACATGAACTATTACCTATGAGAGAAATAGAAGCCCTTAATCAATCACTACAAACCATCAGAGGTGAAATAGCAAATAATCTGTCAAAACTAGGTCAGCTGGATGAAGATATAAACAAAGAGAAACAAAAACTTGCTGATGCTGATGATTTGAACCTAGAACAAGAAGTAAAAAACAGAATTTCTAAGCGTTTAAAAGATTTGCAGGAGGAGAAAGCCATAAGGTTAGAAGTTCTAAGTAACAATAGAGAACAACTGAGAACACAGGTCAGCAGAATAAAAAATACAATTCAAAGAATCCTTTACGAAGACACAACTCTTGCTGAAAGAATTAGAACGCTTTTCAGAGAGCAGGGAATCACAATAGCTAGTATACTAACTGCGTTAGGATTTGCAATAAGCACATTAGTGTTAACACTCACAGGTGGCACTGTCACACCTCCACCTCCACCTTCACCTTCATCTCCATCTGATCCGGGATGGGTAAAGAAACAACTCAAACACATTGCAGAACTATTAAAGAAACTAGCAGCAAAAGCTTTGGATGCACTTCCAGGAATCATTGGTTCAATTGTTAGCTGGCTGTTATCTTTTGCAGGTAAAGTTGTTGGTTTCATGGCTGAACATCTCTGGACTCTAATAGTTTTAATTGCAGGTGTTCTGCTAACGAGAATAAAGCAAAAGTAAGCCTACACCCACTCCACCAATTACTAGAGCAGTCTTCTGCGATTCATGATCATCACTAATACTAACAGCTTGATCATCCCTAGTGACAGAATGATCTTCACCTGCAGCGTGATCTTCACTTGTCACGCTTTGTTTCTGTTCATTGTGATATGGCTGTAACATCGTTCTGATTTCTGAATTCAGTTCTTCACCCTTTCCAAGCGGCTGGGTGTCACTAGCAATAATGATTTCATTGTTATAATTTGTTATTGTTCCAATCTGCAGCTGGAGATCAGAAGGTAACATGTAAAGGCCGTTACCAACAGCAAAGTCAACTTTTGATCTTGCATAACGGAGAGAGTCTTGATACCTTTTGATGCTGGAAGGCAGATCAACTGCAGAGTTTATGACATCTTCTAAATTTGATAACAACTGTTTCTGTGCACCAAACCCTGTGCTTGTTCTCATTATGTTTGATCGTGTCTGTGCCTGCGAGCCTAGCAAGCACCACGCATATGTTCGGATAGATTCATTGATCCTTTCAACACCTGATCCAGTGAAACCTTTGCCGGTGTCTAATATAAAAGTAGTCCATGCATTGTGGTGCTGTTGTTCTATTGATCCTAACTGTACCTGCACATTTGAAGAAAAAGATGTATGACCTGGCCAGTAATCAAAATTATACCTCCTGTGGACACCCCATAAATATAGTGTTCCCATGCCATGGTTTTTGTCTTGCTTTTGCCTAAAGTCGGTCTTAAAATCTATATTGAATTCATTGCAGAGACGCTCATACACTTTCATGTTTATCCTATTGTTGAATGGGTTCCAGCTCTTTTCATGCGGCATTGGTGCCTGAAGTTCAGACAAGATTCTCCTGCACTGATAGTAAACGTGAAATGTGTACACACACTTTGTCAGTAAGTTTGAATTATTCATGTGGTCTGCATAGGACACTCCACATCCTGTGGTTGCACAGAATATTGCAAAGTTTAACTGATTCTGATAGAACTGAATTGGGTGAGAGTTCCACATCTTTGGAACACTATCATTTTTGATTGGGGGATTTAGGTAAGAATGGAATGGGTCAGGCACTTTAACGCGAATGGATTGTGTTTCTGTTACAGCAAAGTCCAACTCATGGCAAGAAATAGTCTTTGGATTGTAATATGGTCCAGTTTTGTATTTAACGTCTTTGTTGAATTTATACTGAATCATTTTTGTTGTTGAATAAAAAATGTTTATCACACTAACAAATGTGAAGACTAGTGTGCCAGTTAAACTTGCAAACCCTATCAACAATCAAAATGGAGGAATGAAAGTTGCACTGCATGAAATTATGTACAAGGTTACTTGGTATAATATCAGTAAAAAAAAGAATAACAACTGGGTTAGAATTAATGGTAAAACACATTCTGTAGAAGATGGTTACTATGACTTCTGCACTTTAGAGAAAGAATTGTTTGCTCCAGTAGGTATTACAGCGAGTTTAAATCATGCAAGTCTCATTGCTACTCTTACTATGCCCAAAACTAGAGAAGTAAACATTGAGTTTCCAACCAAACTCCTTGATATGCTTGGAATTACAAAAATATACAAGGGAACACGTCCCATTGACATGGATGTTAACAGTGTACTGTTTGTTCACATGAGAGAGCTTAACACATCCTATAATCTGTTTAATGATCAGCGTTCTGATCTGCTTAGGATTCTTCCACCGAGTGATGCCTCTTTTTGTAAAATGCACGTGCCAACATTTAAGACACTTCAGTTCAAGGACTTGGAGGAAGGGTGTCATGAATTCCTACACATTGATCTGAAAAATCAAAGTGGACAACCAGTTGATTGTTTGTTTAACATTACATTGGAAATAGTTCCATAAAATATTGAGTATTAAAATGTCGAGTGGACCTACAATAGTTTATCCTGTTGCATGTTCAACTATAGAGTTGAAAGATTTAGCAGACGCTATCGACTTTGAGAGCAATGCTGAAGTTGGTGCAGTGTATGCATTCGAGTTTACAGACACTGGCTATTACAAGAGAAAGGAAATCGACGATGAAAAGAAACCAAGATTTCTCAAACTAGGTCAAATCCGTGATGTTAATGTACCTGATCCAATTGTCGATGACATATACTACATGTGGAAACATCAGAATAAAAAATGGGTACTTAGTCCTGTTATGAAAAAGATTGACTGGGAAATGAAGTTTGAATTTGTGAGTCCATACACTCTTGTTGGAAAAGACGACACATTCCGTAAGTCAATCAATGCTAAACCACTAATTGTTAGCCTTGTTCCTGCGTTTAACAGCAGGGGAGAAGTTGCAGTTAAACCTTTCCATAAGAACAACTATCTCATTCACAGAAAACAAAGTGTTGAAAAGGACGCTGACACCATTGTCGATTTTATACCCAAGCTTCCAATAGGGCAGAATGCAACTATGATATTTGATATAGTTGTCAGGAAAAGGGAAGAAACCACAAACACTGTTCTAATGAGAGGAATAAATCTCAACTGGAGACCATTAAATGTTGAAGAAGTCAGAGTATTTATTGCTGTTCAAAAGGATTCTAACACAATAAAAAAACAGACGTCAAACCAAAATGTTGTTGTTAACGCAGATATAAATAATTTAACAGAAATAAGAAGTATTAATCTTACTTATCTTGATTTGATTGCTTTCTACTATACAGATAAGGTGTTAAGCAATGAACAGCTTCAAAGCTTAGCAGAAACACTGGCCAGTGAGAATTAAGATAAATATTTTATATTTTGCATTAAAAAGATGACTAGCAGTGTGAAGCTTTATCCTAATATTGATGAAAGTGCAGCAGAAAGTCAACAATTCAGACTGGCACACATTAGTAATATACAAAAACAACTAGAAGATGAATTAGAAAAATATTCTCGCGCTAGACGTAAGTACTCAACAACTTACAACAGCCTTTCTAATGCCAGCACTGGTTCTACTATCCTTGCATCAGCTGCAGGTGTAACGGGAACAATTCTGTTAGCTACCGGAGTAGGGACTCCAGTTTCTCTAATCCTAGGTGGTGTCGCAGCAGCAGTTGGTGGTTTATCATTTATAGCATCAGCTATAATGAAAAAAATTGTGAAAAAGCTTGAAAAACACGAATCCATTTCCACTCTTGCATCATCAAAATTGTCTAGCCTAAAACTGTCTATCAGTAAAGCACTTGAAGATTCAAAAGTTTCTGACGAAGAATTCAAACAGATACAAACAGACTTTGATGACTACAAAAGTAAGAAAGCAAGTATTCAAACAAAAACACGAGCTGAATATAACAAGCCACTCGATATAGAAGATCTGAAAAAGCAGTTTTTAAAAAAGGGGATTCAAATAGGACGGGAAGAAAAAGTAAAAATAGAATCACTTGTAAAGAGTTAACTATTCGTTTAGACAGTCACATTGCATGTATCAGATATAATTCTAACAGTGAAAGAACATATGAAGTAAAGTTTGTAAATGAGAGAGCGTATTGAGCTTAAGAATGTTGTATAAGAGAAAGGGGGAATGTACGTTCTGGGTTACTGATTCCGACAGACCCGGCATTGGTTCAAAACAACCTTACTTTACTGTATTTTTTTTGGTATGGATTTATGCAGTATTTTTCTGATTTTGTCGCATGTTTCATTTTAGTAAAAGTTTAGTCCAGAAGCCTATTTTGCGTTAATATTTAGGGTCTGTCGGAATCGGTGAGCCAGAACGTACATTCCCCCTTTCTCC